>NC_091952.1:77492077-77792077 GCF_031021105.1 Erythrolamprus reginae
TCTGTTGATCTTAAAACACAAGACACAGACCTAAGTGCATTGCCAAAAAAGCACTAAGAGTCACAAACTTAATTCTACACAGCTTCTTCTCTAGAAGCACCGATCTACTAACCGGAGCATACAAAACATTTGTCAGACCAATTCTTGAATACAGCTCACCTGTATGGAATCCTCACTGCATAACAGACATTAATACATTGAAGGAGTCCAGAAATATTTCACAAGATGAGTCTTTCACTCCTCCTCACGCAACAAATTAACTTATTCCTCCAGACTTCAATTACTATGTTTAGAAAATTTACAGCTATGCCACCTCCGAACTGATTTAACTGTTGTTCATAAAATCATACATCACAATGTACTCCCTGTTGGCGACTACTTCACCTTTAACAACAACAACACAAGAGCATGCAATAGATACAAACTAAATGTAAATAGCTCCAAATTAGACTGCAGAAAAAATGATTTCGGCAATAGAGTGGTCAATGCCTGGAATTCACTACTGGACTCTGTTATTTCTTCCCCAATCCCAAAATCTTCAACCTTACATTATCTACAATAGACTTCTCCCCTTTTCTAAGAGGTCTGTAAGGGGCGTGCATAAGTGCACCTTTGTGCCTCCCGTTCATGTCCTAATGGGTTTTTATCTTTTCTATCTCTACTTTATCCTTATATTATGTTAAACATATTACAGTACAATACTATATTTGTATGACAAATAAAAATAAATAAAATAAACAGATCAGACACAGGAAACCCCCATAAGCCAATGAATATTCACATTCCAGGTGATCCCTGGTAGAAGACAAAGGAAAGTGTGAAGCAAGAATTCCACCAAAGGAAACAGATTGCCCCCAAAAGTCTTCAGAAAGAAAGTAACAGCGTTCCAGAGATTAAAATAACCCAGAGCAGAATCTGGTATAAATCACCTCAGCCACAGAAAACAAGACAACGCCATGTGAGCAATCATAATCCTCAAAGAGTTAAAAAAAAAAGCTGGGAAGTGCCCTAGAGCAGTGTTTCCCAACCTTGGCAACTTGAAGATATCTGGACTTCAACTCCCAGAATTCCCCAGCCAGCATTCGCTGGCTGGAGAATTCTGGGAGTTGAAGTCCAAATATCTTCAAGTTGCCAAGGTTGGGAAACACTGCCCTAGAGGGCCCATTTCCAAACACGGCCATATTTTGGAATTCCATTTTCAACTTTAAAAATAATTATGAGGAAGCCAGCTGCTGTGACAGAGAACTTTGAACTGCACATCTATCTTAATAGATACAGAACCAGCTTGTATTCAGTACTGACATTTTCAAGAAACCTTGAGGGAGTGAGAATGAAAAAACAAAACAAAACAAACAAACAAGCACCCCCTCACACACACACTTTTTATTAATGGCACAGAGATTGTAAATAGATACAGATAGCAACTTGGATATTAAACCTTTAATTTTAGAGCCCCTTTAACATAGTGATTGACTTCTTCATGAATGCCTGAGGTAAAGAGCATTTTATTGCTGGAAGTAGCACTTCACTTGACACTCATTTTATCATGCATTCTGGTAATAATCCTCTGTGTGCTAATAGCTATGAGAATTCCCACTGACAATGGAGGGCAGGAAAAGAGAAGAGAGAAGTAATAGAGTTGCAATCTGCAGGGTTCCTTCCTATGAAGAGCTCTGTAGGCATGCTCTTTTGAAGCAGTCAGCTATTTTCGTGCTAGCCTAAAAAATTCCAAAACTTCTTAAAATATGATAATTGGGAATTATGGAAATTGTAATCTACCATAACTGTAAAGGACCGAGTTGGGGAAAGCTATATTAGCATACCATGCTTGTAATTTGCTTTGCTTTTAGTATTATAAAACAAGACTGCAGCCTTAGCAATTAACAAAATTAATTATAATTGAAATTATGTGATTTCCCCCCCTCTTTTTAAAGAATAGAATAGAATTCTTTATTGGCCAAGTGTGATTGGACACACAAGGAATTTGTCCTTGGTGCATATGCTCTCAGTTTACATAAAAGAAAAAGATACATTTGTCAAGAATCATGAGGTACAACACTTAATGATTGTCATAGGGTACAAATAAGAAAACAATATTAATATAAATTGTAAGGATACAAGCAACATGTTACAGTCATACAGTCATAAGTGGGAGAAGATGGGTGATAGGAATGATGAGAAGGCTAATAGTAATAGTTAGAGGGCTGTGAAAATATTTATTGACCCCTCGCATCCTGGACATAAACTGTTTCAACTCCTATCTCAAAACGCACACCAAGACAACTAGACACAAGAACAGTTTTCCCCCGAACACCATCATTCTGCTAAACAAATAATTTCCTCAACACTGTCAATCTATTTACTAAGTCTGCACTACTATTTCTACTAGTTTTTTCTCATCATTCCTATCACCCATCTCCTTCCACTTATGACTGTATGACTGTAACATGTTGCTGGTATTTTTAATATTTTTATTAATATCGATTGTTTCCTCATTGCTTATTTGACCCCTATGACAATCATTAAGTGTTGTACCTCATGATTCTTGACAAATGTATCTTTTTCTTTTATGTACACTGAGAGCATATGCATCAAAGACAAATTCCTTGTGTGTCCAATCACACTTGGCCAATAAAGAATTCTATTCTATTCTATTCCATTCCATTCCATTCCATTCAATTCGATTCTCCTCTCGTCTCCTCTCGTCTCCTCTATTCTATTCTATTCTATTCTATTCTATTCTATTTATGTCCAGGATGCTACGAGTCAGTAAATATTTTCATGGGCCTCTTTTTGACTTGTGCAGTATACATGTCCTCAATGGAAGGTAGGTTAGCAATAATGGTTTTTCTGCAGTTCTTGCACAGATTTAGCTAGAGAATCACCTTGTAAGGGAGATGGGAGGCACAAAAAATTAATGAATACGTAAAATAAATAAACTAATTTGAATGCTGTGCTCAGTGCACAACCTCTGACAAGTGAAAAACCTAAAGCACTTGGTAGAATTTTAATAGAAAAGACCCAATTAAGTAAAGTACAAATGTAACAGAGGAAATTTCATCTGGTCACCCTCTCTGTCTAGAGCCCATGTATAAGCAATCTTTCATATAATGATGCCATTCAAGCCCCATTAAGCTGTCTCAGGCATCTTGGAATATAAATGAACCAGGAATGAATTGTTGGTAGCTTTAAATGCTGTTTTAACTGTAACATCAATATCATGGTATCTTAATGTGCCTTTACACCGCATCTTTTTACATATTAATGTTTGCCTTAATTAGTCATTATCTTAAACTGGTGTCCTTCATGAAAGAGAATAAAGGGCATTTTTAGATAGTTTACCTACGTTACATAAAAGTAAAAAAACCAAAAATCTAAATTAAAATAGCTACAATAAATAGATTGGCATGTACCTTTGAAGGTGAATGTGGTTTCAGGTTTTCACATGTTTAATTATCTTTTGGACCATGTAAATTTTTATGTTACAGATTTTGCTTTTGCATATCTAAGATCAGAAGGCTTTAGAAATGGGAATGGTATAACTCTTTATCATTTTTATCAAATTTCAAGGCATGCAGTGTTAACTTCTCTGAAATCCAAGGGTAAGTATTTGCATTTAAATGTATGCAATACTTTTCCCTGTTCTGTTCTTTCATTTTTGCTAATGGTTTATCAGGTTTTCAATTTTTAGACATGACAATGTTTTCCTGATCTTGTTGGAACGATGGGAAAGAACCTCATTTTCCTCATAACCAGATCAATGGCTTTAAGGTCAATGTAAACACTGCAATACCAACAGGCAATAGAAATAGAAATAGAACAGAATAGAATTATTTATTGGCAAAGTGTGATTGGACATACAAGGAATTTGTCTTTGGTGAATATGCTCTCAGTGTACATGAAGAAAAATGGAATGAGAATGAATCCAAGATACTAGTAACTGAATAAGGACTTTGATTTTTAGCGTTTCCATCCAAGATCTCTGAAAAGAAACACTATTCTGAAGAATGACATCAAGGGAAAATATTTATTTTGATAAGGGAAGAGAATGGCCTTTCAAAAATCTATTTTCTAATTAAGGCAGCTATCCATTTTCAAAATGCTACTACTTTCATTCTGTGGTGTCAAATATTTTTTTAAAAATCCCAAATTATTGCTCATCTTTAAAACTGCTGCTGAATAATTTATTAAATGTTTTTGAATGAATAACTTGAGTAGAAAACCTTTCTTTCTTTCTTCCCTCCTTCCTTCCCTTCCTTCCTGCTTTCCTTCCTTCCTTCCTTCATTTATCCATCTATATCATTTTCTAAGTTGCAGCAATCAAAATTATATTATAATCAATAGCTTACATAGAAAAGATCCAATTAAAAACATACCCAGTGTAAAATATAAAAATACAACAGTTCAACAAGACATTTTAAAAAGATCAACATTACAACCTCAGGTTAGGGAAAGCCTCTCCAAAATGGCTCAGCAGAGACAGAGTTGATCTGGTCTTCACAGGGAGGTAATTGCATGGTGTGGTTGTTTTTTTAATGCAACATTTAACTTTAATTATGGAAACAGTTTTCAGCCTATAGGAAACCATCTAGAAAAGAGCTGTGCCAGAATCTTTTTCAGTATACAGGATTAGAAAAAAATCCACTGTCATTTTCCCCCTTTAGTAGAGATGCAAAGATCCTTCTAGTTAAAACGTCTTGTGTAAATATAAGACTATGTCCAGACTAATGATTTTAAAACAACTGTGCCAGTTCTGCCAATTTCATATGTATTCACTGAAATTCCATGTACGACAGATAGAGCTAATATAAAAATGAACACGTTAGTCACAGATCTTCCATTTAGCTACGTCAATTAATATGTTACTCATAGATCTTCCATACTGCTTTCTTAAACCTGCACCTAGGTTACGTGATTGTCTTTTGTTAGGATCATGCATTTTAGAATTACATTGCAGAATCCTTTTAATTGAAATCTGATTAGTCCATCAAAAATGCACTAAACATTTTTCTCCTTTTCCTTTATTCTGTGGACCTGCAAAAACTAAATAAATAAATAAATCCAAATGCATTTTGTTTCTTTATTCAATTTACAATTATTGACAACATGAGCAAATTCAGTTCCACATTGGGCTGATTTGGAAAGATTCCGGAGTTCAATTAGAACAAGGTCAAATGAACCGAATCAAATAAAAATCTCCACTGCCTCTTTCCTTCACCAACATACTATAAAAATAATAGGATAAAGCCACGAACTTACCATTCTGAAAATCTTCAGATTCCCCACCCCCCCCTCACTACATGGGTGGCTTCCTCGCAGTTTGGACCGGTTCACTTGAATCAATAGTGACCCACTGGTGATATCATGATGATGCCACAGATCCAGTTTGGCCAGTGCCAGTCCAGGGTCACAGCCATATTATTTATTGTTGTTGTTATTATTGAAGTATTTTTGAATTTTTTTAAAAAAAAGTTTTTTAAAAATGTTTTTTTTAAAAAAATTCTGAGCATGCTTAGAAGCCACGTTTCTGGTGCTTTGCATGTGGTTGCCATCTTGTTTTTGGCTTTATTTTATTTTATTTGGATTTTTTGGTACTGTGTGTGAGTGTGCGTGTAAAGTGCTTGCATGCACACCCATGAGGCACGCCCATGTAGCGCAGGAGGAAGTGAACTGGCCACAAGGTAAGTCAGAACTCACCCTGCCCCACTATACACTACACCCCAGTCCCACTATGCAAACAACCAGGTCCAAATTTGAAAGGTCCAAATTTAGTGATTTATTGTTCAAGCCTATGCAAACATGTGCATTGGAATCTTCTCAACTAACAGTTTGCACCTGTTCTATGTATTATGATCAAATAAACTAATGAGATAAGCAATCCCACCTTAAAAATTCACTGAAACCAGTGGATCTCTCTGTCTGAAACCTGGCATATTTTAACCCATTAGACCAGATATTTCCCTGCAAATTGTATCCTTCCTTTCTCTCCATCCATCCATCCATCCATCCATTTATGGAGATAGTAGGGTGAGAAGATAACAATGCAAATTATTTAAGATGTTTAATGAGAAATAAGCCTTGCCGAGTCAATAGAATATATTCTGAATTAAGGATGTCATAGAATTAGGGGAAAAATAACATCTACTATTTTTATTTATTAGATTTGTATGCCGCCCCTCTTCGCAGACAAGCCATGGAACAAACCTATTTGCTTTTATTTTCATGAAATTCCAGTTTCTCCCTAGGCCCAATATGCAAAGCAAAAATAATTTACTTCTTTATTTTATTATTTTAATAACAATTCAGATAACACTTATCAGCCTGCTCCTTTAAAATGTCATCCTTATCTTCTTGTGATTCTGAATTGTGCTTCTTGTCACATTTGCATTTTTTTATCTATGTAAAATAATGCTTATCTGGCCTGTGACCTCCAAATCTGAGGCATGCTGCAGGCAAGAAATTAAATTATGCTTACAGAGAAATATTTTTCTTTCTTTCTTTCTTTCTTTCTTTCTTTCTTTCTTTCCTTCCCTCCCTCCCTCCCTCCCTCCTTCCTTCCTTCCTTCCTTCCTTCCTTCCTTCCTTCCTTCCTTCCTTCTGCTTTAAGGAGAGAACAGCCCTCCACTTGTAGGAATAGCTCTTTCTCAAATGGACACCCCAGCTGCATAGATTCAACTTCCTATATTACAGCTTGTTCAGATGGGAACAATGCAGGACATTATTAGTAAAAGTACTGTAGCCTCTGCCATTTTCCAAGGTCTGTCTTCAACCTTAGTAGATAAGGGCCCTTTCTTATGAACCTAACTGCATGATAAATTCAGTGGCTGGCCTCAATGTGATGTGAAATAAATGTCATTTTTACTAATAAATGTCAGCACCCTGTATCAGATAATAAATACAGGGCACTTGAGTAAATGGCTTGCAAAATGCAATGAGGATCCATTCCGTTTGATGGATATTTTCCCCTTCTTTACAGTGAGATACTGTGATATGTTTTTGCTCATTTTATGGTCTATTGTAGGAATTATGTTAATAAATAAAGCCAGCCAGACCAGATAAATTCATAATCAAATGCCACATTATTTGGCAGCTCCCATCTTTAGGTTAAAAAATTATGTAGTAAAACTGTTAAGTGGGAAGGTTTTCTTCCTTGCTGGATTTATTATTCATTGTTATGAGATTGCAATTCTGCTAAGAGCTCTCTGCTTTAATTTTCTTTCCACTACTAATATTGGGTAAATATTGTTCCTACAGTGAGGGTGAAATGCTCCCGTTTCGCTCATGTCTCTTGGTCGTTAGACAGCCAGTCGTGAAGGGAGCGTGAGGCTCTACTCATCTGCCTGGACGCTACCATTTGGGTTCTTTTTATTATTATTATTATTATTATTATTATTATTATTATTATTATTATTTTATTTATTATTATTACTTTTATTATTATTAATTATTATTATTATTATTATTATTATTATTATTATTATTATTATTATTATATCAATGCAACACAGCAAACGAGATCACTATGCTGGATTTCGTATTTCATCACCAGTCGGGCGCTTCCCAAGCATCTAGGACTGCGTGATGTAGCAGCGAATTATGTTTGCCGATCCCAGTAAAGCGGCCTTTTGCAATTGACAGATGGAGATTTTGTCAATTCCGATGGTTTTCAAATGTCTGCTAAGATCCTTTGGCACTGCGCCCAGCGTGCCAGGTACCACTGGGACAACTTTCAGTGGCTTATGCCAGAGTCGTTGCAGCTCGATTTTTAGATCTTCGTATTTCACTAATTTCTCTAGCTGCTTCTCCTCAATTCTGCTGTCTCCTGGGATTGCGATGTCAATCATCCATACTTTCTTTTTCTCCACAATCAGGATGTCTGGTGTGTTAGGCTTCAGAATTCGGTCAGTATGAAGTTGGAAGTCCCACAGTAGTTTTGCTTGCTCATTTTTGACTACTTTTTTGGGCTTATGATCCCACCAGTTCTTTGCCACTGGTAAATGGTAGTTCCGACACAAGTTCCAGTGGATCATCTGTGCCACAGCATCATGTCTATGCTTGTAGTCAACCTGTGCGATCTTTTTGCAGCAGCTGAGTATGTGATCGATTGTTTCATCTGTTTCTTTACAGAGTCTGCACTTTGGATCGTCTGTTGATTTTTCAATTCTGGCTTTGACAGCATTTGTTCTAATGGCCTGTTCTTGTGTATTGTGCATGACCTCGAACTTTGCCCGAAGTTTGAAAAAAATGGCATCCAGGAAGTGATCACCTTGGCGTCCTTAGCAACCTGCCGGTGACATCAAAGCTCCGCCCCCAGAATCTCTTCGTGGGAGGGATTCCCCAGCTCCTTCAAAGGGAGGTCTTCACGTAAAAATAAACATTGTTATTTTTATGAAAAAGGACGCCGCAGTGGCGCTGCAAGCAAAGGGCAGTCCTTTCACGTAAAAATAAACATGTTTATTTTTACGTGAAAGGACCGCCCTTTGCTTGCAGCGCCGCTGCGGCATCCTTTTCCATGGAATCCAGGAAGTGATCACCTTGGCTTCCTTAACAACCTGCCGGTGACGTCAAAGCTCCAAACGCCGAACACGACCCTGAACTTTGCCCAAAGTTTGAAAAAAAATCGGGTTCGGGTTCAGCATACCGAACACTGCAAAATTCGGTACAGACCCGAATTGTGCAGGTTCGGTTCGCCCATCACTATCCACAACCAGTTCACGCAAACCGGATGAATACCACCTCTGCTGTTGCTACTCAAAATTTTAAACTAATGTGAAAATGTATGCTCACGCTACTGGAAGGTCTACTGGTGAAATTTTTTTTTAAAACATCCATTCATCCCAGTGCTAAAGTTTGGGGCTAAAATGACAGAGCCAACTGTTGAGAGCATTGATTGTTGGTTATTTATAAGATCTAAGCAAAAATAAAATATTCAGTTAAAAATTAAAATTTCATAAAGACAAAGAAATGCAAGTACAAATATTACATACCCCAAGTTTGTATTTATTAACTGATTATTCTTGAAAAGGCTGTACTGTATACACTGATTACGTAAATACAGACAGACAGACAGACAGACAGACAGACAGACAGACAGACAGACAGACAGACAGACAAGCGTGCATACAGGATTATGATGTTTCAAGCATACAGTAAAGGTTATTTGACAGATCAAAAGAAGCATAACTCTGAATTTACAGTCTTGGATTGATTGCACATATTTATTGTCTACTTACGAACTGAGTCTCTATGGACACAATGAAAAGATTTGTCAATGCAGTATTTGTCCCGCGGTTAAGGCTTACATTGTAAATTCTTACTCTTTGGCTTATTTTTTTCATTTTTGTATTTTTTCATTCTTTATTCTGAATATTAAAACCATAAAATAAAATAAAAAGGAACCTGTAAACATGCATACAATGCTACTGTAAATAAAAAGACTGCATTTATTTGAAGACTGGAAGACTGCCTTCCAACTGAGTATGTATGAAATTCGGAAATGTACATCCTGAATTATTTACTTTAAACACAACAAATAATATTGCTGAGCCCACAAAATATCTCCCGGTGAGAGTTTAAAACTGTTTTGATATTTGTTGGTTGTGTTTTTATAAAATGGGGAAATGTATCACATTATGCTCTAAGCCTAGCATAATTTGTCAAACACTTGCTGAGCTGAGGCTGAATTTTGGGTTAAAGAAAAGATGCCAACATCAGCCTCTTACTGCAATGAAAATCCATTTGGCCCACATTTTTCAGTTTGGTTGTGAGATTCCAGACATCTCATATAATTGCATTTGGTTCAGTTGGGAAGAGTTTTTTGAGTTTGCTGATGTTTGAGACAGAGGAGCTACAATAGCATCCTGCTGTGATACGCAAAACATACAGAGCTCTCTTTCCAGTTTCTAATGTTTTTGGAGCAGTGGTGAAATCTAATTATCTTCCCTACTGGTTTGGAAGTGCATGCTCCCCACCATTGTTTAAGGCCTTTATGGCTTTATGGCCCATACCGAGCTGAATCCTAGGTTTAGAAAGTTTAGAACTACATCATCTTAAGCCTGATCTAAGTATAGACTATGAAATCATATGCTACAATGTCCTTCCTGTCAACGACTATTCCAGCTTCAACTACAACAACACATGAGCACACAACAGATACAAACTTAATGTAAACCGCTCCAAACTCGACAATAAATATGACTTTAGTAACCTAGTAGTTGATGCATGAAACACACTACCAGACTCTGTAGTATCATCTCCTAACCCCCAAAACTTTACCCTTAGACTATCTACTGTTGACCTCTCCTGATTCCTAAGAGGTCAGTAAGGGGCTTGCATAAGTGCACCAGCATGCCTTCTGTCCCCTGTCCTAATGGGTTTAAAAAATTTTTTTTTACTAGTATCATGTATATGAATATTCTTATATCTAATGTTTCTTTTTATTTTTCACTAGTATCATGTATATGAATATTCTTATATCTTTACATACCTCCAATATGTACTTGAAAAAACAAACAAACAAATAAAATAAATAAAATAGATAGCATTTCCTCCCCCTGTTTGAGAGTCTCCTACATAACCTCTAAAGCAACTTTACAGCCTGTGGACTTCAACTCCCAGAATTCCTGAGCCAGCATGGGAATTCTGGAAGTTGAAGTCCACAGATCATAAATACAGTTCTACACAGGAATTATTGAGTCTGTCATCTACACCTTGATAACTGTTTGGTTCTGCAACCCAACAAGACAGACTCAGGCTTCAGACAGATCCATTGAGGACCTGTATACTGCACAAGTCAAAAAGGGGGCTGTGAAAATATGGACACAAACTGCTTCAACTCCTACCCTCAAAACGATGCTATAGAGCACTGCACACCAGAACAATTAGACACAAGAACAGTTTTTTCCCCAAATGCCATCACTCTGCTAAACAAATAATTCCCTCAACACTGTCAAACTATTTACTAAGTCTGTACTACCCATCACCCATCTCCTCCCACAAATGACTGTACGACTGTAACTTTGTTGCTTGTATCCTTACAATTTATATTGACTGGTTCCTAATATGATTTGATTGCTTATATGTACCTGGACTATCATTAAGTGTTGTACCTTATGATTCTTGATGAACTTTTCTTTTCTTTTATATACACTGAGAACATGTGCACCATGACGCATTCCTTGTGTGTCCAATCACACCTGGCCAACAAAATTCTACTCTCTTCTCTTCTTTTCTCTCCTCTCCTCTCCTCTCCTCTCCTATCCTATCCTATTCTATCCTATCCTATCCTATCC
Source organism: Erythrolamprus reginae (assembly GCF_031021105.1). Lineage (NCBI taxonomy): Eukaryota > Metazoa > Chordata > Lepidosauria > Squamata > Dipsadidae > Erythrolamprus > Erythrolamprus reginae. The sequence goes on from NC_091952.1 coordinate 77,503,369, forward strand.
TACTCTGTTGCCCAACCTTGCTCTGGACTTACATATTGTCTGCTGTGTTGAAGCAGATCCTGTTTTACATTGTCTATTTATCAATTGTTTGCCTGAGCTGAAGGGAAGGAAGAAAAGGTAGTTTGAGTAAATAGGTTAGAAGCATCTTGGGACAACTGGATTCATGTATGTATACACACACTCAAACGTGTGTATATATACAGTATGTGTGTGTGTATACATATATATGTATGTATCTCCCTCTGTGTGTGTGTGTGTGTGTGCGTGCCCATGTGTGCGTACTCAAGCACACATAGATACATACACTGGCTTTGCCTAAGAGGAAAAAGGGATGTGATTTATTCATCACCCTGGCAGAGCTTCCAAGTTTGAAGAGCAGTGCCACTAGGGGCAACTAATTCCACTTCTGTGCTGCCAGAAATTCATTTTATTTTTCCTACTTCAATTTCTAGAAAAGCTCCAGAGGCAAAATTTTGTAGACACTTGTCTGTTTTCATTAGCCACGTTTTATCATGGTTATGTTTCCTGACAATAAATGATCTGATTTCATAGTTCAGTTATTTATTTATTTTGCTATAATAGATGGTCCGAGAGTGACCTCCCACCCTCTGATTTATTGGTGAGCCTCCAGCAACTCAACAGATAACTTTGAAGGATGCAATATTTCTGCTTTTAAGTATATGGGTGCTGGGCAGAACAGTGAGATAAAAGCTGAGAAACACCTTTGATGTTAAATATCTGGATTGTCATGGCCAATCCAGGAAAATTCTAAAAATTTGTTTGCCAAGAACACCTTTCCTTGCCAGTTAATAGCAACCAGTTTCTATAAAGTTAAACTTTAAAGTTAAAATGGAATAAATTGAAAGGAAAGTTAACTGTATTGGTTCAGAAATCGATAATTAACAAAGTAATGTATGCATTTTGTAACAAGGATTATAACAATTTAAGAAGTGTGCCTATAAAATCCTATTTTGAAGGGGAAAAGGAATGTACATAAAATTCAGTGTGGATGTTGTACCTAACCTTTATGCAATTTTAAAAAAATTAATCTCCATGCCTCCCGCTTAACAGATTGATTTAATAAGCATTAAGTTCAAAAATCCAGTTAGTTTTAAAAATTCATGTGCTTTAACTGGTGCTTCATGAATATTTACAGATAAATTTCTTTCTCAGCTGGTGGTTAATCCATCAGTTGAGATACCAGGTGATAGAAAAATATTATGTATAATAGAATTAAAAGAAGGATTTCCATATCTTAATGGACAGAAGCAACCTGCTGTTGTTTTTTAACAAAACATTTAATGTAAGAGTTTTAAATAAATGGTTTTGGAATGGGAAAAACCATAAGCTAAAAAAGGCCAGCCTTGACGGCACTCAGAATGGTGCAAAGGAAAAAATTGCTGAAGGAAAATATTCCTTTATTCCCCCAATTTTAATTCCAATTGCCATTTTAAAAATATTTTTTTCATGTAAAAGAGAGGGAGAGTCATCAGAAAATGTTACCGGTATTGTTGTAAAATTATCTGATTTTTTTTAAAAAAAATTAGACAATATATCTTTCTGAATAATAGTACAGAAATGTATTTATTTTTATTTTGCTTGCTTTTATTTAAATCTAGCTGATAAAGGAAATAAAATATCAGAACAAGTATTGTCTCTTAATGTTGAAAATCCCGGAGACAAATTCCTTGTTGTGTCCAATCATGCTTAGCCATTGTAGTATTCTGTTCTGTTTTGTTTAGTTCTATTTTTACAAGTTACATGACAGTAAATAGCATATATTAGATAATGCATACATGGCACAACATACATTGTAAGAGTTGAGACTGGCAGCAGTTACCACACTACCTTGGGCAGAGGGAATCATTATATATACTTATTACAGCTGCCTCCCAAAGCCAGTGGGATATTGGCCAATTATCTGGTAACTCAAAAAGTTTGGAGGGAAAATGTTGTAAACTGCCCAAAGTCACTTAGGTGGGATGGGCAGTGTAGAAATCAATTAATCAATCAATTAATTAATTAATTACATAATAAATACTTAAACTATGAACGAATGAATGAATGAACGAATGAATGAATGAATGAATGAATGAATGAATGAATATTATATTATATTATATTCCGTCTTACTTCTCTTTACACTATAGTACATAATGGGCAATCTACCTGTTGTGATTAAGGCTTCATTCTTGTCTGCAATAAAGAGTCTGATCTGGTCATGTCAAAGAATCTTCTGTCAAGTCAACCAAAGGAGAACTGTGAATTACTGACACGCCATAGGGTGAAGCTTCCTATATTATGATTTATATCATAACATTTGTCAACTTAAATAACATTACACTTTGTTTCCCAAGTCACATCAGCCACTGAAGCAATGCCAAAATCTGATCAAGCTAGAGATCATGTTTGTGAGTTGAAAGTAAGGAAAAAGAATAAATCAAGATTTCAATATTTTGTCAAATGGAAATTGAACAGGGTGTGTGTGTTTGTGTGTTTAATTATTTATTTATGTCAAGCATGTATGAGATAACAGATATAAGTATAAACATGATTATGAGTAGAGGAAATGGATACAAATAAATGGGGAATATAAATTGAACGGGTCCAAAGACGGGCTACAAGAATGGTGGAAGGTCTTAAGTATAAAACGTATCAGGAAAGACTTCATGAACTCAATCTGTATAGTCTGGAGGACAGAAGGAAAAGGGGGGACATGATCGAAACATTTAAATATATTAAAGGGTTAAATAAGGTCCAGGAGGGAAGTGTTTTTAATAGGAAAGTGAACACAAGAACAAGGGGACACAATCTGAGGTTAGTTGGGGGAAAGATCAAAAGCAACATGAGAAAATATTAATTTACTGAAAGAGTAGTAGATACTTGGAACAAACTTCCAGCAGACGTGGTAGATAAATCCACAGTAACTGAATTTAAACATGCCTGGGATAAACATATATCCATCCTAAGATAAAATACAGAAAATAGTATAAGGGCAGACTAGATGGACCATGGGGTCTTTTTCTGCCGTCAGACTTCTATGTTTCTATGTTTCTAAATGAATAAATAAATAACTCCCCTGTACAGATTTCCCAATCAGACCAATAAACATGATAGTCTCTTACTGTGGTAATTGGAGCCTGGGAGGGAGGCATTCAGCCATGTCTCACAGACTAATAAAATGTCGAATATAGCCATATTTAGTAAGAGGAGAAATGTGCATCTACCAGAATTGGGATGCAAAAAAATCTGGGTAAGCATTAAAAGAGTAGCAAGTAGAAAATTCTCACAGCCTCTATCTATTAGTTGCCCAAATTTTTGCAGCCCTGGAGAAGAACTCTAAAATCCAACAATTGTGATGGTGAACCTATCGCACGCGTGCCACAGGTGGCACATGGAGCCATATCAGAGGACACACAAGGTGTTGCCCTATGTCAGCTCCAGCACACATGTGCTGATTTTCAGTCTTGGGTAAGGCCATTTCACCCTCCCAGGAAGCTTCTCTGAAGTCCCAAAGTGGAAAAAACCATCCAAGGGGCAAACCAGAAGTTTGCCTGTTGTGCTATTTTTTTGCACTTCAGGGAAGATTCCTAAAGCCCCAGAGTGCGAAAAACAGAGCAATGGACAAACCGGAAGTTCATAAAACAGACTTCCTCTTTGCCCTTTGTGCTGTTTTTTTCACTCCCTGGGGCTTCAGGAAGCTTCTCTGAAGGCTCTGGCATGCAAAAAAACCAGCACAACAGGCAAACCGGAAGTCTGTTTTTCTGAACTTCCGGTTTGGCCATTTTTTTCACCATTGGGGAGGATTGCGCACATGCGCATAGGCAGAGGGTGGAGGGAATTTGTGTGGGTGCATGCATGCATGCTAACACGTGCACACACACCCTTTTGGCATGCAAACCAAAAAAGGTTTGCCATCACTGTCCTAGAAAGTTGCTCTTAGGCAGAGCATGAACTATGAGGAAAAAGGGATTGTTACAGTATGGTAGAGAAGAGATTCCCAATCCTAGCAACTTTAAGACATGTGAACTTCAACTCCCAGAATTCATATCTGGCTGGGGAATTCTGGGAGTAGAAGTCCACACATCTTATATTTGCCAAAATTGGGAACACCTGTGATGCTGCTGCTGCTGCTGCTGCTGCTGCTGCTGCTGCTGCTGATTATTATTATTATTATTATTATTATTATTATTATTATTATTATTATTATTTATTAGACTTGTATGCCGCCCCTCTCTGAAGACCCGGGGCGGCTAACAAAACACAATACAAAACAATATGTATACAAATCTAATAGTTAAAACTGTAAGTTAAAATCACATTATGTTAAAAAAAAACAGTCAATCTACTCCATCACATCCACACATGGTCAGAGAAGGAGGGGGCATGATCTAGCTGCCCCATGCCTGGTGACATAGATGGGTCTTAAGATTCTTGTGAAAGACGACGAGGGTGTGGGCAGTGCAAATCTCCGGAGGAAGCTGATTCCAGAGGGCCGGGGCCACCACAGAGAAGGCTCTTCCCCTAGGCCCTGCCAGAGGCCATTGTCTGGTCGATGGGACCTGGAGAAGGCCAACACTGTGGGACCTTATCAGCCACTCAGCCGCTGGGATTTGTGCAGCAGAAGGCGGTCCCATAAGTAATCTAGTGATAGAGAAGGTGTATTCAGAAGAGAGGAAACTGCTGATTAAAGTTCTGTCTAATTTTATCCCTCCTCTCATCAAAGATGGATGCTAGCTTTTCAACAGGATTCACTGGTCCACTCCTGATTTACAGGCCTCTTCCTTACACATGCATCGTACCAGTAGCAGCGGTAATGGGAATCCACCCCTGATTTGACTGTCAATTGGTATGGGTACATTTGACTGTCAATTGTTTAAGCCAGCGTTTCCCAACCTTGGGAACTTGAAGATATTTGGACTTCAACTCCCAGTATTCCCCAGCCAGCATTCGCTGGCTTGGGAATTCTGGGAGTTGAAGTCCAAATATCTTCAAGTTGCCAAGGTTGGGAAACACCGGTTTAAGCTGCGGTGACCAATTTAATTTCTTAACAGCAGCAATTATACTTGTAGATCAAGGTCCAAGAAGGGAAACAGCTGGTCAGGTGGAAGGTAATTTACAATGTTATGTCCATTATCTTATGATTTTGCACCCCAACTAAGAAGATGCAGATAATCTTTGAAAGGCATATCAATACCACTTAACTGCAAAACTCAGATAATTCTTTTTGGACATAACAGTTATGTTTATTTCTTCGGATAACCCATGTTGGTGGTGTCAGCATAAATAATTTTAATTCCCAAATTAATTTTAGCTTCAACCATTCTTTGTGCTTAGTAGAGAAATGTAGTCTCGGAGGTACACTTCACTGAATTGCCAAGACACAAAATCCAATTCTCAGCACTTTATACAATTGCTAGCAAGCTCTCTTTTTTTTCCATAGGCAGTCTTTTGGCAGAAGAATGTAACTCCCTCTCCCCTTGTCAACAATTAATTCTAAATAGAGAGCAAATTGTTTAATTTTCGCAGATATGTTTAATTTGTTTGAACACAAGAGGCCAGGCTGATTTTACTTTAGATCCCTTGAAACTTTTACCTTTTTTTAAAAAAAAAGGTAAAAGTTTCATAAGTTGCCTTTATTATTTTCATAAATAACTCAATATTCTTTCCTCCTCTTATTTTCTCCGGATAACAACAACCCTGTAAGGCGGGTAAGCTGAGAGAGAATGACTGGCCCAGAGTCATCCAGCTGACTTTGTGGGACAAGAACTTACAATCTGCTTTCTTGCCCGGTCCTGTAAGTGCTACACCAAATCATATTTATTTATATAGCGTATTATATGTGTGTGACTCATATATGGTACAGAAAATTTTGTCCGGTTGGTTGTGCTGTATATTATTCTAATACACTAAGTCTCTATTATACACTTTGCATAATAAATTATTATTGTCTCTATTATATACTGTACTTTGCAAAATAAATTAGAGCACCAGATTTGGGCTGCCAAATCCAGATGACCACTAGATGGCAGCAAAGAAATACAGGTACAGTTGCCATCTTTTCATGGAGTATAGACTTAGGTGCCTAGGTGTGCACAGGTGGACATACTTGTGCTTGTGTTGTAGCTTGTGTTGTGGGTGTGGCTTGGTGGCCATGTGACCAGGTAGGAGTGGCTTGACGATCATGTGACCGGGGTGACTTAAAGGTCATATGATTGGCTTAAAGGTGGCCAATGTGATGTCACACACGTCAAGGGTTTGGGTTAGGGTTAGGGTGCCTGACCTCTCTTTGCCTCAAAGAGATACAATTTCCCTATCTATTTACTCTTAATGAACATCCAAAATACAGTATACTATTTAATTCTATGTATATATGCCATGTGTGTACATACATATTACACAGAGGCACACAAAAATATACATTATCTACTATATAAACTGTATGTGTATGTACACACGCACAGACAGCTCTTCTAAAATTATATACATTCAACCTCATTTACTGCAATAGGAAAAACATGCCCAGAAGGGGGAAAAAGAAAAAAATTCAAAATGTTTGTACCAGTTCTGCGTTCCTGACTGTACCCATAGGAGCCCATCACTGATAAGTATATTAATAAATATAGATAAAGGAATCCCTTCAGATTTTATTCATCTCTATTTCAAGGCCATTCAGCAAGGGCTGTCCGAAGACATCTCTGGGGTCATATGGCCAGCGTGACATGAGAAAGTGCAGTTACCTGCCCACTGAACTGTTACCTACTTATCTACTCACATTTGCATTCTTTTCAACTGCTAGGCTTGCATGAGTTGGGGCAAGGATGTGAGCTTACTTCATCACATGGCGTTTGGGTTTCGAACCTGGACTTAGAGTCTTAAATGCTGAGCCATCCTAATGAACATGATAATGTTTCTGAATAAAGTGATCTCATTTGCATTGATTTTTAGATGCATGTGATGTTGTACGACACCAACTAAAGGTGTACTACAGGTTTGCTAATGTTACTATAACTTTGCTCTTAATTTATGAGAACTTTAATGTATATAAACAATGTAGAGGGATTATTTGACTAACAACAATAATTGGGGCTGGGAACTCAGTTGCTAAATGATGCAGGTGTTGACATATGAAGTGTGACCTCCCGTGACCATGCTTACTAATGACAGCAGTTCCATTTGGGACCTTCTGCTGTCTTCCCTATTTATTTTGCTCATCAGAAGCCCACAATGATGTGATTCCCAGAATTCTAAACTGGATAGCTGTTGTTTCAGTCCCCAAAGCTGTTGTTTGGGGAAAGTTGATCTACAGCATTTATCTCATTTGTTCACACAATTGTATGGTGTAAATGCAGGGGATTACCCTAATGGTTAGAAACAGTAACATCATTTGAAAGAGGACATGAACATTGTAAAGGACTCATTTCAGTAGCCTGTGAATTCGTGTGTGTTTTGTACCCTTTGTAGAACCCCTTCTAATTAAGAACATTAGCATAGCAGGGAAACTTGGAGCTCACAGTTTTATTCTCACGTAATTTAAGAATAGAAAGCTTAACCTTTTCATTACCTTTGGTGACCTCATTAATTAAGAATTAAGGCTCCTGCTGTATCAACGGTTTTATCTTAGTTTCCTAATTTAGCCAGTGAGTAAGCATCAGACTCCGCTCGATTGCTTTCACAAAAAAGGGCCTGGATTCAACACATACAAATACACACCCCTTGCATTTAGAAATGTGGAGAGAAGAAACCAAAAGAGGCATGAATAAGGTCTTCTCAAAGAAACCAGTCCAGGGTTTGGTTTAAGGGTTTGCCAGGTCATGTATAAATAAGTATGTCTAATAGATCGCATTAGTCTTAGGAGGGAATTTGTTTATTCACTAAGTGACTGGAGGTGTTGTGTTTACAAGCAACTGGTTTTAATTCTTTATATATTTTGAAGAAATATCTGAAAGCATTTTCAGTTTATACAATTATCCATAACTGTAAATCCTAACTTCTTAGGCATCCTAAGATGTGGAGAAGATTGTAATTCATACAGCTAAAGTGAATATAGATGTAACTGAATATACATCCCTATATTAGAAAATATTTGCCCAAAGTTTTTTACTTCCCCAGCACTATTTCCAGAATAATTACCGTAGATAAGAAGGGCAACTTATAAACTTTAGATAGATAGATAGATAGATAGATAGATAGATAGATAGATAGATAGATAGATAGATAGAATTTGCACTCATATTAAAGTTAGGATTGTAAAAGGATGGGAGATTTTATTTTATTCATTTGACTCATTCCTGCAAAAATCTCCTTCCAGAAACTCCACATTTTCCTGTGGTTTTGTTCTTGATTAGTTTATAACTCCTAGAAATCTAATTTTCACTGGAAAATAGGAGCTCATTTTTGTATTATTTATTATATAAATACATTATTACTAAATTAAATCAAATTAAATTGTTATTATTCCTTTCTTTTGAATTTGGTACTTTTCGGGTAATCTATAATAATCATATAAAAAGTGTAGTTGTTGACTTGTGCAAGACAAACCAATTTTGTAACTCACAATATCAAAAATTTAACAATTTCCCAAGAGTTGTTTTTTATCTGTGATTACACTAGCAAGGCAAGTTATGATGAATTTATCAAATAGCAATTTGGATTTCCTGATATTGATATATAACTTCAAGCGTACAGGTTTTACAGGTCTGAAATGCAGCAAAAGGTAGACCACAGCTCTACAGAAATATATTTGATTTCCCACAATTTATCCAGAGGGTGGATCCAGTTTTGTGCAGATATTAAGATATTATGTTCTACCTTATGCACAAATATAGCAGATTGACCTTGCACCAATCACTATCTCTCAGAAGGAAGTAATAGCAAACCACTTACATAGTCCTTGTTTAAAAAAAAATCAAACATTAGTCCTGTTACATCATCATTCCACATTGGTGCACGTGCACGCCTGTATGCATTCCCTTTCACACACACACACACACATACTAAAACACAGTAGAAAAGGAACACATATACAGTGGTACCACTACCTAAGAACGCCTCTACTTACAAATGTTTCTAGATAAGAACCGGGTATTCAAGATTTTTTTTGCTTCTTCTCAAGAACCATTTTCCATTTACAAGTCTGAGCCTCCAAAACTGTAACCGGAAAAGGCAGGGAGAAGCTTCCGTGAGGCCCTGTCTCCTGGGAGGAAACAGAGCCGGAAAAGGCAGGGAGAAGCTTCCGTGAGGCCCTGTCTCTTGGAAGGAAACAGAGCCGGAAAAGGCAGGGAGAAGCTTCCGTGAGGCCCTGTCTCTTGGAAGGAAACAGGGCCGGAAAAGGCAGGGAGAAGCTTCTGTGAGGCCCTGTCTCTTGGAAGGAAAAAGGGCCGGAAAAGGCAAGGAGAAGCTTCCGTGAGGCCCTGTCTCCTGGGAGGAAAAGGGGCCGCAAAAGGCAGGGAGAAGCTTCCGTGAGGCCCTGTCTCCTGGGAGGAAACAGGGCCGGAAAAGGCAGGGAGAAGCTTCCGTGAGGCCCTGTCTCCTGGGAGGAAACAGGGCCGGAAAAGGCAGGGAGAAGCTTCCGTGAGGCCCTGTCTCCTGGGAGGAAACAGGGCCGGAAAAGGCAGGGAGAAGCTTCCATGAGGCCCTGCCTCCTGGGAGGAAACAGGGCCGGAAAAGGCAGGGAGAAGCTTCCGTGAGGCCCTGTCTTCTGGGAGGAAACAGGACCGGAAAAGGCAGGGAGAAGCTTCTGTGAGGCCCTGTCTCTTGGAAGGAAACAGGGCCGGAAAAGGCAGGGAGAAGCTTCCGTGAGGCCCTGTCTCCTGGGAGGAAACAGGGCCGGAAAAGGCAGGGAGAAGCTTCCGTGAGGCCCTGTCTCCTGGGAGGAAACAGGGCCGGAAAAGGCAGGGAGAAGCTTCCGTGAGGCCCTGTCTCCTGGGAGGAAACAGTGCCGGAAAAGGCAGGGAGAAGCTTCCGTGAGGCCCTGTCTCCTGGGAGGAAACAGTGCCGGAAAAGGCAGGGAGAAGCTTCCGTGAGGCCCTGTCTCCTGGGAGGAAACAGTGCCGGAAAAGGCAGGGAGAAGCTTCTGTGAGGCCCTGTCTCCTGGGAGGAAACAGGGCCTGAAAAGGCAGGGAGAAGCTTCCGTGAGGCCCTGTCTCCTGGAAGGAAGCAGAGCCGGAAAAGGCAGGGAAAAGCTTCTGTGAGGCCCTGTCTCCTGGGAGGAAACAGGGCCGAAAAGGCAGGGAAAAGCTTCCGTGAGGCCCTGTCTCCTGGGAGGAAACAGGGCCGGAAAAGGCAGGGAGAAGCTTCCGTGAGGCCCTGTCTCCTGGGAGGAAACAGGGCCGGAAAAGGCAGGGAGAAGCTTCCGTGAGGCCCTGTCTCCTGGGAGGAAACAGGGCCGGAAAAGGCAGGGAGAAGCTTCCGTGAGGCCCTGTCTCCTGGGAGGAAACAGGGCCTGAAAAGGCAGGGAGAAGCTTCCGTGAGGCCCTGTCTCCTGGAAGGAAACAGAGCCGGAAAAGGCAGGGAAAAGCTTCCGTGAGGCCCTGTCTCCTGGGAGGAAACAGGGCCGGAAAAGGCAGGGAAAAGCCTCCGTGAGGCCCTGCCTCCTGGGAGGAAACAGGGCCGGAAAAGGCAGGGAGAAGCTTCCGTGAGGCCCTGTCTCCTGGGAGGAAACAGGGCCGGAAAAGGCAGGGAGAAGCTTCCGTGAGGCCCTGTATTAAGTCGAGGCCGGAGCGGAGGGCATAACAAGACAGTCTTTATTAGTCGGAAGCAATACATAACAGGAACGAGCACTTGACAACTGACAGGATATTTATACCCGGCACAACTCTTGCATAACCAATAAGGAATCAGTATTCCTCCCGCCAACCAGAACAACCAATGGAAAGACAGCGGCTATATTCCTAGGCAGATACATTACACTCCTTCCCCTTTACATTGGAAACTTCGTAATCTCGTAAATAAGCGGGGGGACGTCGCTCACGCTCGGATCGGCGCAGGGGTGGTTCCCCTTCTGAATGACGTAGTTTGTCGGGGATCTCTTTCCGGTCCTTGGGGCTAGAATGACTATTCTCCGTAGGATCAACCCTAGGTAGGGGGTTCACACCTCCAGGGGAAAGAGGGAGATCATTGCTCTGCCCATTTGGGTTTGTGTTTACATCCAGGTTACATGGAGGATCCAGGCAACTACGACATCTAAGTTGATCCACATGGCGGTGCCATATATGCCCATCACTAAGTCCTACCACATAAGACCGTGGTCCTTTAATACCAGCGACCTTTGCCGCAACCCAGGGGGGCCCCCCATCATAAGAGCGGGCAAACACAGGTGCATCTAAACTAAAAGAGCGGCCAGGGTCAGGCCAAGAGGGACCATGAGAGTAGACCGGGTTTAATCTATCTAACGTAATTCGCAGTTTCCGGCCCATGAGCAGCTCGGCCGGGGACTTGTTCGTTGGGGTAGTTGGAGTGGAATGCTGAGAGAACAGGAATTCTGCAAGTTTTTCCTGCCAAGTGCCCCGGGACATTTTCTTTAGCGCATCTTTAGTGGTTCGGACCATGCGCTCCGCTTGCCCGTTGGACGCGGGGTGCCAAGGGGCTATAAGGGTATGGCGAATACCCGCCCCCGCTAAGAACCCTTCAAATTGGGATGACGTGAATTGAGACCCATTGTCGGATACTACCAAATCCGGGTAACCATGGGTTGCAAAAAGAGAGTTTAAAACCTGAATGACCGACAGGGATGTGGTTGAGTGCAATATGTTGACTTCTAACCATCTTGAGTACGCATCAACAGTTACAAGAAACACTTGACCCATGAAAGGTCCCGCCAAGTCAACATGTACTCTGGTCCATGGTCCGGCTGGCGGTTCCCAGGCTAAGGGGACCCCCTGCGGAGGTGACGGTCTATGCTCTTGGCAGGGCCAACATTGAGCTACCCAATGCTCCACGTCTTTGTCGAGGCCTGGCCACCACACATACTCCCTTGCCAGGGCCTTCATTCTAACCACTCCTGGATGCCCCTTATGCAGGAGGGAAAGTACCTTGTCCTGTAGTTGTGGGGGAATGCAAACCCGACCACCCCGCAGCAAACAGCCTTGTATGACTGACAGCTCGTCTTTACAACAAAAGAATGGAATATACTCCGCGGAAGGGGCGGCCCGGGGCCACCCTCGCAAAACCCATTGTAGGACGGTGGATAAGCACGGGTCCTGTTGGGACTCATTGGCAACTATGGATGCGGATAAGGCCAAGAACTGGTCCGTGATGGCTAACACAGCGGATGCTGGGGCCGGATCCAGGAGCAATTGCGGTGAGGGACAACGACTAAGAGTGTCCGCATGGGCAATGTGTCTGCCCGGCCGGTAAAGTAGGCGGTATGTGTAATTGGCTAAAAATACAATCCACCGGGACATCCTTGGGGATAAAATAAGAGGGCTCTGGTGGTCTCCTGACAAAAGGCCTAGTAAAGGCTGGTGATCAGTTGCAATATCAAAGGAACGGCCATACAAGTAGTCATGAAATTGTCGAACTCCAGCTATGATAGCCAGAGCCTCCCTATCAATATGGCCAAAATTCCTCTCGCTTTGGCCAGTGTCCTAGAAAAGAAGGCCAGTGGTACTTCGGACCCATTTGGGAGTTTGTGACTCAGTACAGCGCCCACCCCATATGGGGATGCATCACAGGTCAAAATCAGAGGTAAGTATGGGGAATACTGTGCTAGGACAGTGTTAGACGTGAGAACTTCTTTGACGGCCGCAAAAGCGTCTGCCTCTCGGGGTCCCCAAACCCATTTCCTATTCCTATCAAGGAGCCGGTGTAGAGGCTCGGCCAAAGACGCCTTATGGGGGATGAAAACCACGTAGAAATTTAATAACCCCAGGAAGGCCTGAAGTTCAGCCTTAGAACTCGGGGTGGGAGCCTCCCAAATGGCCTTGGTCTTTTCCGGAGTGGGATGGATTCCCTGCTTATCAATGATAAACCCCCAAAACTCCACCTGCGGCACTCCGAACATACACTTATGGGCTTTGATTTTTAGACCCGCTTCTTTAAATTTGGACAGGACTTGCTTGACCCTATTTAGGAGATCCGCCTCGGATTGGGCGGAAACCAAGACATCATCGAAATATGGAACCGTGCCAGGAATCCCATACAGCAACCGCTCCATGAGCGCTTGGAAGATCCCAGGGGCCGTGGAAACCCCAAATTGTAAGCGTTTACACCTAAACACTCCCCTATGAGTTGTAATAGCCTGTGCGTAGGCTGCCTGAGAGTCCACAGGAAGTTGTTGGTAGGCCTGGGAGAGGTCAAGTTTTTCAAAGACAGTGCCCTCCCCCAACGAGTGTAACAGATGTTGCACAACCGGAACCGGGTATGAATGGTGTGCAAGCGCCCTATTTATAGTGCATTTATAATCCCCACAAATCCTTATTCCACCTCCCGCCTTTACAGCCACCACAATCGGGGTCTCCCATGTGGTTTGATCAATGGGCTCCAAAACGCCTTGGGCCACAAGGCGGTCCAATTCCGCGTCTACTTTAGGACGCAAGGCTAAAGGTACCCTGCGCGGCTTAATTCTCACCGGTGGCATCAGGGGATCTAACCCAAAAGAGATAGGGGACCCTTTGTAGCACCCCAAACTACTGTCAAAAACATCCGGAAATTGTAATGCCAGTTCAGAAAATGCCTTCCCTCCAGACACAAAATTAACCCCCGAGACAGAAAAACCCAGGGAATCAAACCAATTAAGGCCCAGCAAATTCGCAAAAGGTCCATCAATGACAATAAGTGGTAAATGCCCCGAAAATTGCTTGAATCGGACAAGGAAATGGCCCTGGCCCACAACCGGAATCAGCGACCCCTGGTAGTCCCGAAGATTCAGTGGGCATGCCGAAAGAGACCTTTTTGATAAACGTGGAAAACAACCCTTGATGGTTGTCCATGGCACCAGCGAATGGGCGGAACCAGTATCTATCTGCATTGAGCAAGGGGTCCTTCCTAGGTTGACAGAGATGCAAATCTTTTCAGTCGCAGGGCCAGTAGCGGCGATCCAGATGGTGGCTCCAGAGCGAAAACGGCTGCCGGATGAGGAGACTGACGAATAAACGGTGTTACAATCAAAACGCCAATACGCTGAATCCCTTGGTGGAGCACGGGAACCTCCAGCAAATTGATCCTTGTAGCCTGTAGAAGAAGCAGCATACGGACGGCGATAACCGCAAGCACGGGCGATATGCCCACGACCCCCACAACGGCGGCACGTCACATCTTTAAAGGGACACGCAGCCCGGAAGTGATCGCCGCCGCAACCTCTGCACGGAGAAGGAGGTGGGCGGGGATTGCCGGGAGGAGGGGCTTCCCGCGGCCTGGAGGCAGCCAGGTGACAAACTTCTTCCTCAGAAGCCAAAGTGTTTTCCAAATCCTGAGGTAATTGCGAAAGCTGTTTGACCGGGGCCAACGTGGTAGCGTTAACAGATACATCCATCGCAGCCAAAGATTGGTTAGACATTTCAAAAGCCCTCGCCTCCGAGAGAGCGACTTTAAATGATAGACCCTGGATAGCCAGAAGACGGCGCTTCAGGCGCCCGTCCTTCACACCAAAGACCAACCGATCAAGAAGTTAATCCTCTAAGTCTATAAACTCACAGTAAAGGGCAGCTCTTCTGAGAGCAGCGACAAAATCATTTATGGACTCGCCCTCCTGTTGGTTACGGTGAAAAAAAATGTAACGGCGAGCACAGCAGGAGGCGGAGGGGGCGTAATGGTCTTGTAGGGTGGAAAGAAAGTCTTCCCAAGGCACGTTATGAATAAGAGTCGGAGCGAAAATAGCCCTGGCAGTCTCGAACATCTCGGTACCGCAAAAACTCAGGAAGTAAGCCCTGTTACGATCCCCCGAGATCTCGGTAAACCCATTCGAAATGAGAAAACACTCGAACCTTGCGACGTAGGAGTCCCAAGTCTCCCCCCGAGGGTCGAAAGGTGCGAAGGTCAGTTGCGTAGACATACTGGAAACAGATATAATCGGTCATAGGCACTACGGCGTGGAAAACAATCCTCGTCGCCACTATTAAGTCGAGGCCGGAGCGGAGGGCATAACAAGACAGTCTTTATTAGTCGGAAGCAATACATAACAGGAACGAGCACTTGACAACTGACAGGATATTTATACCCGGCACAACTCTTGCATAACCAATAAGGAATCAGTATTCCTCCCGCCAAGCAGAACAACCAATGGAAAGACAGCGGCTATATTCCTAGGCAGATACATTACACCCTGTCTCCTGGAAACATACTTAAGAACCTGGTCACAGAACTAATTAAGTTCATAAGCAGAGATACCACTGTATATGGCATATGCATTGGAGAAATATGCATCTGGTTATTACCTATAAAGCCATAAATGGCTTAGGACCAAATTACCTGCGGGACCGTCTTCTGCCTAATATATCCCAATGACTAATAAGAGCCCACAGAGTCGGCCTTCTCCAGGTTCTGTCAGCCAAGCAATGTCGCCTGGCGGGGCCATAGGGAAGGGCCTTCTCTGTGGCAGCTCCGTTCCTCTGGAACCAACTTCTCCTGGAGATTTGTGTGGCCGCCACCCTCATGGCCTTTCAAAAGGCCTTAAAAACACGGCTCTGTTGGCAGGCCTAGGGCCATTGAACATTATATTCTGCTCCAGCCAGTAGCTATGAATGCATCAAGTATGAATCTTTAATATTGGGGTTTAAAATTGTATTTTTATAACTGTATTTTATTATTGTGTCTTTTCATTCTTGTAAACCACCCCGAGTCCACTTGAAGAAGGGCGGCCTATAAATTTAAATAAATAAATAAATAAATAAACAAGCAAACAAACAAACAAACAAACAAATAAATAAATAAATAAATATTATTTTTCTGTTTTCTTACTTAATTTTGTAATCTGTTTTGCATATCCTGTTTAAATTCAAGGCTTTAATGACCTACTACAGTAACTATCCAGTAGTGGGTTGTAAATTCCGTCACTATTGGTTCGCTCGTGCATGCACGTAATGCTTCTGCACATGTGCAGAACCGTCCCAAGTAAGTGGGTGGAGCTTCCTGCTGCTGCTGCCGCCACTACCAGTTCGCCAAACTGAGCCGGATCAGGACCAACCCATTGCTGTAACTGACTGAAAGGCCAGGAATTGTAGTACTGAGTGAAAACATACCAGAAAATGAAAATGTGTTTAAATATAAGTCTTTTATTAAAATGGAAAACTTGTATTTAAAAGGTTATGTATAAATACTGTGTTCTTCTGGCATCAGGATTATAAGACATGAAAGCCAGCTGTATATTTAAGCAGAAATTGAACACTGATTATGTTTGTCAAGTGGAAATGAGCATTTGTTTTTCGCATCACTGCCAAAGACATTAAATGTCTACCACTCTTGAACCAGATTCATTCTTCAATTGACATCTTTTTGCCCGCAGCTTGCAGATGCCAGAGTAATCTGAATAGAAATGAAATTGTTTTGGGGGGAGGGGGGTGTTTTTTGAAGTTACAGCCAACTGGAAGCAAACCAATGGACGTAAGATGCAAAGCTACACAAAATAATGTTTAGTCCAGTGTTTCCCAACCTTGGGAACTTGAAGATATTTGGACTTCAACTCCCAGAATTCCCCAGCCAGCATTTGCTGGCTGGGGAATTCTGGGAGTTGAAGTCCAAATATCTTCAAGTTCCCAAGGTTGGGAAACACTGGTTTAGTCTCCACTTCTCTCTTCTTCTTCTCTTGATTATTTTACTAAAGAGGACTTTGCAACTGTTTGGCACCTCTTCATTTTTGTCTTCCGGTCCTAAAGACGAAGCATCAAATAATGCTTTATTGGCATTTGCATCATTGGGTATCAAGCAATTATCCCATGCAACTTCTTTAGAGCCTTGCTTTGCTACGGCTGTCACCGTTTGCCAACTGGTAAACTGTGGACAGGCACCAGCGCTTCTAGCTGCAGTGCAAAGGGCTGGAAACAGAGGCGAGCAAGTGTGTCCCTCTTGACACAAAAGCAAGTGGCCAGGAAGGAATTGTATCCTTAGGCATTACAGAGCAGAAAATATGTCTGGCTGCCTCTTGTGAGCTACCAGCAAATTGGAAGCAGGCCTGTAAGAATGATTTCCAGAGCAGGAGCAGAGTAATCAGAATGTATGACAGATAATACAACGGCGTTTAGCAGCAACGGCTCTGTGCCACCACTATTATTTTATTTATTTATTTATTTATTTATTTATTTATTTATTCATTCATTCATTCATTCATTCATTCATTCATTTATATTTACTTACTTACTTACTTACTTATTTATTTATTTTTATTTATTTACTTACTTACTTACTTTTATTTATTTATTTATTTACTTACTTACTTCTTACTTACTTACTTACTTACTTACTTACTTACTTACTTACTTACTTACTTATTAAATTTGTATGCCGCCCCTCTCCGTAGACTCGGGGTGGCTCACAGCAGTGACAGAAACAATGTACAATACAAATCTAATAATACGAAGTTAAAAACCCATAATTTAAAAAACATGCACGCAACACACCATACATAAATTATATAGGCCTGGGGAAGGTATTTCAATTCCCCCATGCCTGACGGCAGAGGTGGGTTTTGAGAAGTTTACGAAAAGCAAGGAGGGTGGGGGCAATTCTGATCTCTGGGGGGAGTTGGTTCCAGAGGGTCAGGGCCACCACAGAGAAGGTTCTTCCCCTTGGTCCCGCCAAATGACATTGTTTAGTCGATGGGACCCGGAGAAGACCCACTCTGTGGGACCTAACTGGTCGCTGGGATTCATGCGGCAGAAGGCAGTCCCGGATATATTCTGGTCCGATGCCATGAAGGGCTTTATAGGTCATAACCAAAACTTTGAATTGTGACCGGAAACTGATCGGCAACCAATGCAGACTGCGGAGTGTTGGTGAGACATGGGCATACTTGGGAAAGCCCATGATTGTTCTCGCAGCTGCATTCTGCACGATCTGAAGTTTCCGAACATTATGATCCTCCCCCTTACTCCAAAAGTTTTGCTGCAATTTACGGAGAGCAAAAATCAGAAGCAGCATAAAAAAATGAATGTGTGTGTGGCAGTAGTTGGTTCTAAAACCCGTTGATACGGGTTCATGCGTGAGATCATGTGAGTGATGCTTCTGAGCAGTAATGGGCTATCGTCCCCACAGGGGGGTGACACAGTGGAGGTAGTAAGTTTATGTACTATTTAGAATAGAATAGAATTTTATTGGCCAAGTGTGATTGGACACACAAGGAATTTGTCTTGGTGCATATGCTCTCAGCGTACATAAAATAAAATATACATTTGTCAAGAATCATGTGGTACGACACTTAATGATTGTCATAGGGGTCAAATAAGCAATGAAGAAACAATATTAATAAAAATCTTAGGATATAAGCAACAAGTTACAGTCATACAGTCAACATGGGAGGAAATGGGTGATAGGAATGATGAGAAAAACTAGTAGAATAGAAGTGCAGATTTAGTAGAAAGTCTGACAGTGTTGAGGGAATTATTTGTTTAGTAGAGTGATGGCGTTCGGGAAAAAACCTGTTCTTGTCTCTAGTTGTCTTGGTGTGCAGTGCTCTGTAGCGACGTTTTAAGAGTAGGAGTTGAAGCAATTTGTGTCCAGGATGTGAGGGGTCAGTAAATATTTTCCCCGCCCTCTTTTTGACTCGTGCAGTATACTATGTACTATGTATTTATGTACTATTATGTACTAAGGCTACATTTGGAATACTGCATTTAGTTTTGGTCGGCCCGATGCAAAAAGTATATTGAGACTCTAGAAAAAGTGCAGAGAAGACAAAGATGATTAGGGGACTGGAGGCTAAAACATGAAGAACAGTTGCATGGCTAGTTTAATGAAAAGAAGGAGCAGGGGAGACAGGATAGCAGTGGTCCAATATCTTAGAGGTTGCCACAAAGAAGAAGGAGTCAATCTGTTCTCCAAAGCACATGAGGGTAGAACAAGAAGCAATGGGTGGAAACTAAACAAGGAGAGAAGTAACTTCGAACTAAGGAGAAATTTCCTGACAGTCAGAACAGTTAATCAGTGAACAGCTTGCCTCCAGAAGTTGTGAAGTGGAAGTTTTTAACCAGATGTGGGATAACGATCCATCTGAAGTAGTGTAGGGCTTCTTGCCTAAGCAGGGGGTTGGACTAGAAGACCTTCAAGGTCCCTTCCAGTTCTGTTGTTGTTGTTATTTATTGAATACCTAATAGGTTTTTTTTGTCCTGCCTTCTCTAGTACCTTAGGATGATCCTTAATTACTTTTAAAATAGGAAATAATTAAATAGTATGTTTTCACCCATAGCATCTTTAATCATTTTAATCATTATCTAGAACTGAGCTACATGCCTAATCTGTTATCATACTGAACCTTGTGGGTTTGTACTGAAACCTTAAAATGTGTGGTCGGGCGGTAGGAAAAGCAAGTAGGATGCTTGGCTGCATAGCTAGAGGTATAACAAGCAGGAAGAGGGAGGTTGTGATCCCCTTATATAGAGCGCTGGTGAGACCACATTTGGAGTACTGTGTTCAGTTCTGGAGACCTCACCTACAAAAAGATATTGACAAAATTGAATGGGTCCAAAGACGAGCTACAAGAATGGTGGAAGGTCTTAAGTATAAAACGTATCAGGAAAGACTTAATGAACTCAATCTGTATAGTCTGAAGGACAGAAGGAAAAGGGGGGACATGATCGAAACATTTAAATATGTTAAAGGGTTAAATAGGGTTCAGGAGGGAAGTGTTTTTAATAGGAAAGTGAACACAAGAACAAGGGGACACAATCTGAAGTTAGTTGGGGGAAAGATCAAAGGCAACATGAGAAAATATTATTTTACTGAAAGAGTAGTAGATCCTTGGAACTAACTTCCAGCAGACGTGGTTGGTAAATCCACAGTAACTGAATTTAAACATGCCTGGGATAAACATATATCCATCCTAAGATAAAATACAGAAAATAGTATAAGGGCAGACTAGATGGACCATGAGGTCTTTTTCTGCCGTCAGTCTTCTATGTTTCTATGTTTCTATGTTACTGTGCTTCTCAACAAATGATGCGTTACATCATTTGTCCTTTTTGTGGATATTCAAATAATGTGACTTAATCAATTGAAAAAGAGTCCAAGCACCTATTTGTAAACTTATCTTGGTCGGTAAGCCACTCCCACCCAGTCACATGATCTTTAAGCCACCTCTGGTCACATGATTGCCAAGCCACTCCCATCTGGTCACATGGCCAGCAAGCCACTCCTACCCCAGTCACATGACCACCAATCCACGGCCACAAAATAAGCCATGCTCACAGTATGGCAGTAAAAATTTTGGCAGCCCATCACTGCAGGCGAGTGGTCAGAGCCTCCTGCCACCGCTGCTACCGGTACTCACAATCAGGCCAAACCGGAAGCAACCCACCGCTGGTGTGTGGATTTCAGCATAGTTCATGTACTTTCATTATTTATAACTGACCAGGCTCTTGTCTTTCAGGAACATTTTTCTCAATTACAATAGCTATCATTTGATGGTCATTGATTTGCCATCACTGGAGACAGATTTTATGGTCCTATGTGCATGTTCTTGTACCGTGTATGTTTTTATTTATTAAAATGTGCAATCCTGCAATATAAAGCAAAAATCCCCAGTTTGAATTGATACTGCCAAATCAAGCCACATCTTATCATAGACAAGATTAGCCAGATTCATCCTTGGTTTCATGGCTGCAATTTTTAAACTTTCCAGTATCAAGTACTAAATTCTGGTTTCTTCTGAATGCTTCTACCATGCTTCTTTTTAGATTTCCAAGTAATTTTCTATTTCTAATTGTTCTGTACCTCTTTCAATTTTTTATTAAAAAAAATCTAACATTGAATTCAAATGCAAAGATCATCTTGATTTGACTTACTGATCAAATTTCTGTACCAACCATCACTTTACAATTTAGACCAATTTTTTATCATGAACCAACCCCAACCCCCCCCCCCCCCCCCGCGTCAATGGTGTCCCTCTTTACCAATTTTAAAGTCGGATCACTTTAATCTATGGGCAAATACAGTGGAGATCTTTAAGAAGGATGCCAATCTTTCTTACGGCCTTGCTGCAATCAATATTCTGGCTCTACACATCTTCATGTGTCCTATTCTCTTTTCCTCCCACCATTGCAAATTGAATCAGGATAATTAACCATAGTAGATGGCTGAACTTTAAACCATGTTATTAACTTGTCATTAATAAACCTCATATCCCATTTGGCACTTGCTCTTTAAAAGTCAAGTCTCACTTGATCTTTCAAAAGACAAGCCCTGTTTTATGTACATAAATAAGTATTTTCCCCCTCATAAATGTCAGTTGTTATGGGTACCTTTGAACTGGACCCAGCACCTTTTCATACAGTCCAGCTCAATGTGATTTTGAATACTAGAATGATAAGTCTTGAAAGGCCACTTGGGTTTTCATACCCATAACTTACTCCGTGTAGGACTCGAGATTAAAGCATCTCTGCTGGATCACTGTCTTGCTTTACTTGAACAAATCCAGGGCAGGAAACCTAAAATTTATTTATTTATTTGTTTGTCTGTCTGTCTGTCTGTCTGTCTGTCTGTCTGTCTGTCTGTCTGTCTGTCTGTCTGTCTGTCTATCTATCTATCTATCTATCTATCTATCTATCTATCTATCTATTTACTGTTAGAGTTGGAAGGGACAATGCGGGTCATCAAGTCCAACCCCCTGCCTAAGCAGGAACCCTATAGCATCCTGGCCAAATGGCAGTCCAATTTCCTCTTAAAAATGTCCAGAGTATTGGAGTTCACAACGTCTGCTGGTAGGTTGTTCCACTGGTTGATCGTTCTGACCATCAGGAAGTTTTTCCTTTATTCCAGGTTGAATCTCTCCTTAGTCAGCTTCCAGCCATTGTTCTTTGTCCGGCCCTCCGGTGCCCTGGAGAATAAAGTGATCCCCTCCTCTCTGTGGCAACCCCTCGTATACCTGTAGACTGTTATCATGTCCGCTCTGGCCCTCCTTTTCTCTAGGCTATCCATGCCCAGTTCCCGCAGTCTCTCTTCGTAAGTCTTGGTTTCTAGACCCCTGATCATTTTGGTTGCTCTTTTCTGCACCTTCTCCAGAGTTTCAATGCCTTTTTTGAAGTGTGGTGACCAGAACTGAACACAGTACTCCAGGTGTGGTCTGACCAGGGCGTAGTAGAGTGGTATTAATACTTCCCTGGTCTTGGAGTGTATTCCCCTGTTGATGCAGCTTTATCTGAGTTCCATTGCCAAACTTTTTGGTAGAAAGTTTTGTCTAAGTTTCTGTCATTATTTTTATTATTCCTCAGTGAAGATGATATGCTAGGACTATAATTACTTCAGTATGAGCTGCCCGAGGGCTAAGTCCATTTTCTCATATTTTTAAAATATTTCTACAAAAATGATGGCAGAGATCATCTGTCTGTTTGAGGTGATTTACCATTAGGATACTGATAAAATTGAACTATACAATGTTATTCCAGGCTGAGCCACAGATGCTGCAGGAGTCTTAAGCCATATTTATTACAGGTAGTCCTTGACTTATGACTGATGGGCTGTTCTCATGAGAGTTCCCAAGTACAGTACATGCGATCATGTAGTTATCATTTGCAAATTTCTCTGCCACCTTGCCCAGTAATCAGTGGGGAGGTCAGTAAGAAGGATTGCAAGCTGATGCTTTCGGCTATAGAAAGTTAGAACACACCCATCTCCTAGAAGAATGAAATATTTTGACAAATATTAAAAAGGTAGAATATTATATTTCCCTGGATTTTAAAAAATGGAGAATCATGCTCTTGGAAAGCAGCCCCCACCTTTCTTAATAGTCCTCAGCAGATGTCAACTCTTAAGAGATAAAGAACTAGATAGCTCTAGTCATAAGCAAATACCCTCACCCAAGAGCCAACAAAGCTAAGATTAGCCCTCATCCACAATAGAAATTGCCATACACCCTCCCCCCCCATTATGGAATCACTCTCAGAAACGTCAACCAAATTTAGCTCAGATAAACCCCTAGGATTTGGATGGCCCTGTAGGAGTCTGACAACTGCCAATAGAATACATGTTCTTGGACAGGAACAGAAAGTTCAAGTGCAAAACCCAAGAGAAGGTATAAATACTGCCCACTCTCAACTCCATGTGGTCAACTGCAGCAGAACCATGTGCTTGGTGGTTCTGTTTTATCATTAAATCGTCTTTCCAATCAGCCTCCATATTTAGAGCGTTTTTCTCCCATCTTGGAACTGAACCAGATGGATATTTCTTCCAACACTGCCAAAGTATCTCCCCTCCCTTCCTTCCTCTCTCTCTCTCTCTCTCTGTGTGTGTCCTTCATCGGGCTGCAGAAATGAAGCTCAGATCTTCAGGATCCACCCTTCATTTCCCAGCTAAGTGTGGGTGCTCCCTTCCCTACACAGAGTGAAAAACAGGGGTTAGACACCGTAGATCTGAGCCCTGTTTCTGCAGCCCCTCAAACAAATTTTGCCCCTCAAAGGGTGGGGTGGGGAAATTCCACCCAAGATCTGGTCTTTGCCTCACACAGAAAGTCCCTTCCATGCACTGAGTTGAGCTGCCTGCCGTCCTTCAGTAAGCAAATCTTTTGCTCCATCAGCTTAATTCAAGGAGAGCTGAGATTGAGGTTCCTCAGCAAAATGGTCATGCAGGCATCTTGCTTAACAATTGATTCACTCAGTGACTGAGATTGCAGTCCCAGCTGCGGCTGTATGTCGAGGACAATGCTCATTCTTGCCTTTGATTCCCCCCTCTTCCATAAAACCCAAGGGAGAATTTTTGCCACTAAATTCCTTCAGCTCCGTACTACTAGAGAAATTACTGAAAAAGTAAATTTCTCTTCCTTTGGAGAGATTTCTCTGGTTTCAAAGTACTGTGCCTCTACCTAAGAACGTCTACCTAAGAACTTTTCTAGATAAGAACCAGGTGTTCAAGAATTTTTTGCCTCTTCTTAAGAACCATTTTCTACTTAAGAACCTGAGCCTGGAAAAATTTCCCAGGAAATTTGAGAGTGGCACGTAGGCCTGGCCAGTTTCCTGCCATTTCCCCTGGGTTTCTCTCTCTGGCGCAGTGTATGGGAGGAAGCCTTACACCGGGTGTATGGGAGGCGTGTGCTCCTCCTCTTCACCTCAAAGTCCCCCCCTTCTTTTAAGCCTTAAAGTTTTGGATTTTTTAAATTCCCCTCATCTCACCTTCTTCCTTCGGCAGCGACTGTCCTCCTCCTCTTCTTTCTCCTCCTCCTACCCAAAATCCAAACTTTTATTTCTTTCCTAATGGTTTTGCACGCATTATTTGCTTTTACATTGATTCCTATGGGAAAAATTGCTTTTACTTACAAACTTTTCTACTTAAGAACCTGGCCACAGAAGGAATTAAGTTCTTAAGTAGAGGTACCACTGAATTTCAAAAGGCCATTTGGGCTCATCATCATCTGCTTTATAGGCAACTTTGTAATGGCATCACTGAGACTTCTGTCAGATGATTAAGAATACAATCTACCTGTAGTAAAGCTTGAAAGCAAACCGTTTAAACATCTATCATTGCCCATTGGAAGCAAACGCCAGGCAAAACAAAGCAACATTTTGTTCCCAGTCAAATAGTCTGATTTTTCTTATGTTTAGCAAAGCCACTTGAGTATATGATTATCTAACTTCATTTAAAACAATAAAAATAATAAAAATAATAACATAAATTAATATAATAAAATCAAATCACCATAGTATATTTTATTTATTTATTTGGACTTACATGCCGCCCAACTCTCAAAGGACTCTGGGTGGCTCACAGCCAAATACAAATAAAATATAACATAAAACATCCTAAAACAGTTCAACCTAATTAAAACCAACAGTGACATGACATGGCAAACAGTGACATGACATGGCTAACTAAAACCAGCAGTGACAATGACATGGCAAACAGTATAGTTTGGGATGTCATTCCAACGGGTCTTAAATCTCCTGGAATACAAATATTTAAGCTTCACTAGTCTCAGTTAATATAGTAATACAATACATTCTAATTATAAAATATGGTACAAGAGACCACTATTTTCTGAAAATTCCATTTAGCAATATAACTACGTGGATAATAATGGGTAACTTAACCCAGGCAGTGTTTATATCAATAATAATCCTTATGTTTCAAGTGGCCTTGAAATCAGATCAAATGTTAGGTAAGCAGGCCTGCTTTTACATAGGGAGATAATGATGCAGAACTTCTATGTTTTAAGAAAAATAAACATCTCCCCCTCCCCGTTCATCTCTAAATCATAAATCTTTTTTAAAATGCAATAGATGACAATGACACATCATAAATTGCCATACCCTACAACTGAACATCACTATAAATATACTGTACCATATTTCTTTTAAAGCACTTTATGAGACTGTTCCAAGGACTGCTTTAATCTCATGTATGATGAAACCTCTGAATCTTAGAGACTGCTCAGTTTCCCAGGACTATTTATGGATATTTTTTCAGAATTGTGTTCAGAAGCTGCCTGCCGAAAAGTAGAAAGGATATCAGGAACTGGAGAGGTTTCAGAATGAAGACACTACAGCAGGAATTCTTCAGAAGACGTTTACTTCTTCTTAATATCAAAATTATACTCTCTATTCTATATTCCATAACACCAAACTATCTTACTAGACGACTCTACCGCTACTAACCATAAACTACAACAAATCGCCACTGACCACAAGCCAGGTTGACCAATCTTGACCAATCAGGTTGAAGCATATTCTGCTGATCCACCATGACTCAACATTCCTTTAACTTTACACTAATTACAATCTTTTTTCATTGTAACTGGAATATTATCTCAGGTACTAATCCTGACATATGTTTATATCATGTCTGGAAAGAAAAAAGATAATAAATAAATAAAGTACAATTTGGGTACAGTATTGGGCAATTAAATAACTAGCTAATTCAATTGTTAAACTAGTTAAAATATAATAGGAGAAAAAATGATGGTAGTAAAATTTGAGGTGACGTTATTTTTAAAAAATATTTCCTTCATATTTCATGGTAATCTCCCATCCAACTACTAATCTGATCCAATTTTGCTTAGCATATTGAACATAAGCAAGATCAGATGGACTGTAATTGATTAACTTTATGCCATCAAATTGGTATTGATTTTTAGCAATCACATATATAGATTTTATCCAAGAGCATTTGTCCTAACCTGATCATTTTCCAATGACATATCCATCATTGCTGTACCTGAGTCCACCCAGCTTGCTGCTGGTCATTTTCTTCTTCTATTTCCTTTCAGCTATTCCAAGATCTAAAGAGCTAGATCACCACATAATATGTCCAAAACAAATTTGGATAATTTGAGCCTACCCATTTGTGCCTCATGTGGGAAAGCTGGGTTGTTGTTTGTTTGTTGTTATTCTCTGGCAATATTAATCTACTAACCAGAGCATACGAAACATTTGCTAGACCAATTCTTGAATACAGCTCACCCCTCTGGAACCCGCACTGCATATCAGATATCAGTGCAATCAAGAGAGTCCAAAAATATTTCACAAGAGTTCTCCACTCTTCTGCTTTCAGTGTATGAAAGAAGTGCCTATATTTGGTAGCTTGCTTAATTATGCTTTGTTATTAATTAATCTTTGTTTATTTCAAGGGGAAGAAGAAACTTATATCTCTATCTCGAGATAGATAGATAGATAGATAGATAGATAGATGGATGGATGGATGGATGGATGGATGGATGGATGGATGGATGGATAGATGGATGGATGGATGGATAGAGAATGACCAGGCTGTCAGGTGAACTGACTCTGGAGCATGCCACATAGAACTGGCCATGGGAGAAACAGGCAACTTCCCTTGTGTTTTCCTAATCGCATGTGTAAATCTTTTCCTGCGTTTTTTGCCGCTTTTCCCTTTAACTGGTGTTAAAGTAGAAGGAACAGATTAGTCTGAACTGAAGAGAAAAATAAGGAGGGAAAATCTGTCTCTGCCTACCAATATCCACTGATACTCATCTGGCCAGCATAGCTTAGCTCAACTGTTCTGTAGTAAAGCTGCAAAACTGTAGCAAAAGCAAAAACTGAAACTCCTCTGCTTGTGCTTTGTATTTGGATCAGATTTCTTTTCAGGTTGGGATGGAGAGTAGAACTCCTTAACATCAGAGCTTGTTAATAATAATATAAGAAATACTCCTGCTCCAATGGTCATTTCAAAAACTTTTTCAGTGAGCATCTAGAAGGCAAGAGGAACATATGTATCAAATTTCAAGTTTGTAGACTTGACGGTTCTGGAGATTTTGTGATTAATGCGTGAGTGATTTTCGCTTTTATAGGGAAAGATATAGTATTTATCCAAAGCCTTATGATTTCAAATTTTAAAAAAGAGAGATGATAGCAGGTGGGGTCATTTGAAAATCTAGTTATGTATTACATTTAAAAAGGAGAAGCCAAAAAGCTGGATGAATTATATTATTACGCACATGAAGTTGGCACAGCACGTGTTGGATTTATGAGGATTTGATTTTGAGCCCATTTCTGACAACACAAGAGTTTTACACCACCCCAGGTTTATGTGGCTCTATAAAGACCTCTTCCACCTGATTTATGGCAGTAAATGCTGCAGCTTCAAAGACAATACTAAACTGTATCCTTTAGTTTCACTTCATAAATTGTCACATGGATAACTTTACCTTGGCAGCTGGTTTATAACCTAAGAAAAGGAAATGGTTCGATCCATATTATTATTATTATTATTATTATTATTATTATTATTATTATTATTATTTATTGGATTTGTATGCCGCCCCTCTCCAGAGACTCGGGGCGGCATATCCAGGACTTTTCATGTAGAGTGGAAGAGTTGTACATATCTTACACACACATGCACACAGATCAAGAATTGTCCTTAAAAATGTGAGTTCCAGGTACAGTATAGTTATAAATAAAGAGGCAAAAGCCATCACGATCTCTGGAACATTTAAAATTGAGCATCATTATATAAAAGCAAGCATTTCTTCAATGGTGATTTTAATGCTCTGATGAAGTCAATAGGGATTTACAAAAGCTCAGTAATTTTTTAGTAGTTTAAAAACCAGGCTTTTTTCCTCAAATGCAAAAACAAATTGCTTTTTGAAATCCCAATATCCAGACTGATACCTTAGCAATTCCTAAATTAGGATAATTATTAATCAGACTTTATTTATATAAGGTAATTGAGCAGATTCCAGAATGAATAACTCTTGCTTCTATTGCACCCCTTACTTCCTCAGTTCAATCCAACCTCAATCCATTCCAATTTAAATTCAACTCAACTCAGCCCAACTTCAACCCAGAACCCAAACTCAATCTCAAATGTAAACTAATCAATGCAAGAAGTATAATTAACAAGTTGTCTGAATTCCTCCTCCTTCTAGACACCAATTTATTTGATTTGATCTTTGTCTGTGAAACATGGCTAAATAAATCCTATCCTGACTCCATCATCACATCAAGTAACTACCTTGTCCTTCGGTCTGACCGTGAATCCCGCAGAGGAGGCGGTGTAGCCATATTCTACAAAAAATCACTCAATCTAAAAAACATCCAAGTTGCACATGATCTTATCCTCCCAGAAACCATTATGTGATCTTTCCCTCAATACCACACTTCACTTCCTACTATGCTGACCCCCTCAGAGAGGGTCCGCAACTTGGGCGTCCTCCTCGATCCACAGCTCACATTAGAAAAACATCTCTCAGCTGTGGCGAGGGGGGCGTTTGCCCAGGTTCGCCTGGTGCACCAGTTGCGGCCCTATCTGGACCGGGACTCATTGCTCACAGTCACTCATGCCCTCATCACCTCGAGGTTCGACTACTGTAATGCTCTCTATGTGGGGCTACCTTTGAAAAGTGTTCGGAAACTTCAGATCGTGCAGAATGCAGCTGCGAGAGCAGTCATGGGCTTACCTAGGTATGCCCATGTTTCACCAACACTCCGCAGTCTGCATTGGCTGCCGATCAGTTTCCGGTCACAATTCAAAGTGTTGGTTATGACCTTTAAAGCCCTTCATGGCTTTGGACCAGAATATCTCCGAGACCGCCTCCTGCCGCACGAATCCCAGCGACCGATTAGGTCCCACAGAGTGGGCCTTCTCCGGGTCCCGTCAACTAAACAATGTCGGTTGGCGGGCCCCAGGGGAAGAGCCTTCTCTGTGGTGGCACCGGCCCTCTGGAACCAACTCCCCCCGGAGATTAGAACTGCCCCTACTCTTCCTGTCTTCCGTAAACTCCTTAAAACCCACCTTTGCCGTCAGGCATGGGGAACTGAAACATCTTCCCCTGGGCATGTTTAATTTATATATGGTATGCTTGTGTGTATGTCTGTTAGTATATGGGGTCTTTTTTAAATCTTTAATATTTTAAATTGTCAGATTATTTATGATTTGTTTCCACGTGTTGTGAGCCGCCCCGAGTCTTCAGAGAGGGGCGGCATACAAATCTAAGTAATAAATAAATAATAAATAAATGCTGGCTGGGGAATTCTGGGAGTTGAAGTCCAGATATCTTCAAGTAGCCAAGGTTGGGAAACACTGTCCTAGAGTACAGACTTGACATTGGCAGTGCTTGAAAATCTGGATAACAATCATGACTTGGATGAACTATATAATTAAGGTCAGCCTGAAAAAAGAAGTGAGGACCTGGAAAGTGCTCATGTCAAAACTGATTCATATCTTTTGATGATTCCACTAGTGGCAATAAAAAATATTAACAGTTCCTTTCTGCCAATAATTGGAAGAAAATATCTACCGATAATTGATTTGCACTTATTGCAGACTAGTACAAGTCATTTAGAGCAACCCAATTCTTTTTTGGAAAATATTATTTGGAAAATAAGCCTCGATTTGTTTTTGTAATGCACATAAAATTGGCATCAAGTCAGGGTTTTTTAAAAAACCAAAAGAGATTTAGGAGAAAAGGAGCAGTAGTTTCTGAGTGCTTTTGTCAAACTGGCAATATTGTTATAGCCGTGGTTCTAATTCTGTAATCCTCTTTTAACCCACATCTTGTTAAAAAAAACAAATTACCAGAAAAACATCACATGTCACCACAGTCCTCTTCTCCTAAAGAAAATGATTTTGTAATTATTGTGTTTAATTTTCCATTGTGCAAGAAAAATGGAGCAGGCTGCAAACTGGAATAATAAAATTATGAACAGTTGTTATACAATAAAAAAAAGCTATTAGCTAGACATAATGAGTTGCACTAGTGACTCTAACAATCTTTCCCAGCTTGGAATTCATATTCTTAATAATCTTTATTTTCCCATTGTTCAGTTGACATTGTTGCTGGATTGAGCTTCCTCTCATTCAAGTTGTGGAAGTGATGTGCCAATATCTGGAGGCTGTTGGAGTCTAGATGGGTGTCAACAGACTCAAACTCAACTCTGATAAGACGGAGTGGCTGTGGGTTTTGCCTCCCAAGGACAACCCTATCAGTCCATCCATTACCCTGGGGGGGGATCATTAACCTGGCATGTGTTACTGAAACCTGGCTGGGCCCAGAGGGAGGAGTTCCTCTCTCTGAAATTTGCCAAGCCGGATTTCAGATATGGCATCAGCCTCGACCCCAGGGAAGGGGGGGGAGGAGTGGCTATTATAGCCAGAGAGAGCCTTGGCTTGCGTAGACTCGTTGCTCCAGAGATTGCGGGTTGCGAGTCCCTCCTGATGAAGTTGGACTTAGGGGTCCAGGTGGGCTTGTTTCTCACGTACCTGCCTCCCAGCTGCGTGTCACAAGCCCTGCCTGTGCTACTCGAGGAGGTAGCCAGGTTGGCGGTGGGGTTCTCCAGACTTATTGTCTTGGGGGACTTTAACCTGCCGTCGCTCGGTGAAACCTCTGGACTGGCAAAGGAGCTCATGGTCACCATGACAGCCATGGACCTGACCCAAGTCCTTCATGGCATCGGGCCAGAATATCTCCGAGACCGCCTTCTGCCACACGAATCCCAGCGACCGATTAGGTCCCACAGAGTGGGCCTTCTCCGGGTCCCGTCAACTAAACAATGTCGGTTGGCGGGCCCCAGGGGAAGAGCCTTCTCTGTGGCGGCCCCGGCCCTCTGGAACCAACTCCCCCCGGAGATTAGAACTGCCCCTACTCTCCCTGCCTTCCGTAAAGCTCTTAAAACCCACCTTTGTCGTCAGGCATGGGGGAACTGAAACACCTCCCCTGGCCACGTACAATTTATGTATGGTATGTTTGTGTGTGTGCTTGTTAATATAGTGGGGTTCTTTTTAAAACTATTTTAAATACTTAAATTTATTGAATTTATTTGGATTTGTACGATTGTTTATATTTTTTGTTGTGAGCCGCCCCGAGTTCGCGGAGAGGGGCAGCATACAAATCTAAATAATAAATAAATAAAATAAATAAAGTAGTACAGGGTCCGACTCACAAGGGGGGGCATGCACCCGACATGGTATTCCTCTCTGAGCAACTGAGTAATGGTCTGAGACTAAGGGGCTTAGAAGTGTTGCCTTTGTCATGGTCGGACCATTTTCTACTGTGGCTTGACTTCCTGGCTCCAATCCTTCCCCACAGGGAGGCGGAACCGATTAAGCTGTTCCGCCCCAGACGCCTGATGGATCCAGAGGGCTTTCAGAAGGCGCTTGGGGTTATTCCAGATACACTCGTACACAGTTCGGCAGAGTCTCTGGCTGAGGCCTGGAACAAGGCTGCAGCGGAGGCTCTTGACCGAATTGCGCCGTTGTGACCTCTCCGCGGCACTAGACCCCGTAGAGCTCCATGGTTCAACGAGGAGCTCCGGGAGTTGAAACGCCAGAAGAGACTCTAGAGAAGCGATGGAGGAAGAGTAAGTCCGAATCCGATCGAACACTTAAAAAGTGGCGCTCAAGGCGGCAAGATGCGTGTATCATTCCGCCTTGATTTCATCAGCGGAATCCCGCCCGGCTGCTCTGTTTAGGGTGACCCGCTCCCTTCTTAATCAGGGGGGAGTTGGGGAGCCCTTGCAGAGTAGTGCCGAGGATTTTAACACGTTTTTCGCTGATAAAATCGCTCGGATCCGAGCGGACCTCGACTCTAATTGGAATACAGAGTCGACTGACAACGAGTCAGTTGAGGTGATTGGGGCACGTACTTGTCCACCTGTCTGGGAAGAGTTTGATCTGGTGACACCTGATGAAGTGGACAAGGCCATTGGAGCTGTTAGTTCCGCCACCTGTTTACTGGATCCGTGTCCCTCCTGGCTGGTTTCGGCCAGCAGGGAGGTGACACAGAGCTGGGTCCAGGAGATTGTCAATGCTTCTTTGGGGAGGGGGTCCTTCCCGGATCCCTACAAGGAGGCACTTGTGTGCCCACTCCTCAAGAAGCCTTCCTTGGACCCAGCCATTCTTAATAATTATCGACCAGTCTCCAACCTTTCCTTTATGGGGAAGGTTGTTGAGAAGGTGGTGGCGCTCCAGCTCCAGCGGTCCTTGGAAGAAGCCGATTATCTAGGTCCTCAGCAGTCAGGATTCAGGCCCGGCTACAGCACGGAAACTGCTTTGGTCGCGCTGATGGATGATCTCTGGCGGGCCCGGAACAGGGGTTTATCCTCTGTCCTGGTGCTTCTTGACCTCTCAGCGGCTTTCGATACCATCGACCATGGTATCCTTCTGCGCCGGCTGGAGGGGTTGGGAGTGGGAGGCACTGTCCTTCAGTGGTTCTCCTCCTACCTCTCTGGTTGGTCGCAGTCGGTGTTAGTGGGGGGTCAGAGGTCGACCTCTAGGTTACTCCCTTGTGGGGTGCCTCAGGGGTCGGTCCTCTCCCCCCTACTATTTAATATCTACATGAAACCGCTGGGTGAGATCATCCAAGGGCATGGGGTGAGGTATCATCAGTATGCAGATGATACCCAGCTCTACATCTCCACCCCTTGTCCAGTCAGCGAAGCAGTGGAAGTGATGTGCCAGTGCCTGGAGGCTGTTGGGGTCTGGATGGGTGTCAACAGACTCAAGCTCAACCCGGATAAGACGGAGTGGCTGTGGGTTTTGCCTCCCAAGGACAATTCCATCTGTCCGTCCATCACCCTGAGGGGGAGTCACTAACCCCCTCAGAGAGGGTTCGCAACTTGGGCGTCCTCCTCAATCCACAGCTCACATTAGAGAAACATCTTTCAGCTGTGGCGAGGGGGGCGTTTGCCCAGGTTCGCATGGTGCACCAGTTGCAGCCCTATTTGGACCGGGAGTCACTGCTCACAGTCACTCATGCCCTCATCACCTCGAGGCTCGACTACTGTAATGCTCTCTACATGGGGCTACCTTTGAAAAGTGTTCGGAAACTTCAGATCGTGCAGAATGCAGCTGCGAGAGCTATCATGGGCTTTCCTAAATATGCCCATGTTACACCAACACTCCGCAGTCTGCATTGGTTGACAATCAGTTTCTGGTCACAATTCAAAGTGTTGGTTATGACCTATAAAGCCCTTCATGGCACTGGACCAGAATATCTCCGGGACCGCCTTCTGCAGCACGAATCCCAGCAACCAGTTAGGTCCCACAGAGTTGGCCTTCTCCAGGTCCCGTCAACTAAACAATGTCGTTTGGCGGGACCCAGGGGAAGAGCCTTCTCTGTGGCGGCCCTGACCCTTTGGAACCAACTCCCCCCAGATATCAGAGTTGCCCCCACCCTCCTAGCCTTTCGTAAGCTCCTTAAAACCCACCTCTGTCGTCAGGCATGGGGGAATTGACATGTTCCCTCCCCCTAGGCTTATAAAATTAATGCATGGTACGCTAGTATGTATGATTGGTTTTAATTTGTGGTGTTTTTTAAATTAACTTAAATATTAGATTTGTTTTACATTGTATTGTTATTGCTATGAGCCGCCCCGAGTCTGCGGAGAGGGGCGGCATACAAATCTGATTAAACTTAACCCCCTCAGAGAGGGTCCACAACTTGGGCATCCTCCTCAATCCACAGCTCACATTAGAGAAATATCTTTCAGCTGTGGCGAGGGGGGCGTTTGCCCAGGTCCGCCTGGTGCACCAGTTGCGGCCCTATTTGGACTGGGAGTCACTGCTCACAGTCACTCATGCCCTCATCACCTCGAGGCTCGACTACTGTACCGCTCTCTACATGGGGCTACCTTTGAAAAGTGTTCGGAAACTTCAGATCGTGCAGAATGCAGCTACGAGAGCTATCATGGGCCTTCCTAAATATGCCCATGTCACACCAACACTCCGCAGTCTGCATTGGTTGCCGGTCACAATTCAAAGTGTTGGTTAGGACCTATAAAGCCCTTCATGGCATCGGACCAGAATACCTCCGGGACAGTTTTCTGCCGCACGAATCCCAGCGACCAGTTAGGTCCCACAGAGTTGGCCTTCTCCGGGTCCCGTCGACTAAACAATGTCGTTTGGCGGGACCCAGGGGAAGAACTTTCTCTGTGGCGGCCCTGACCCTCTGGAACCAGCTCCCCCCCAGATATCAGAGTTGCCCCCACCCTCCTTGCCTTTGGTAAGCTCCTTAAAACCCACCTCTGTTGTCAGGCAGGGGGGAATTGAGATATTCCCTTCCCCCTAGGCTTATAAAATTTATGCATGGTATGTCTGTATGTATGATTGGTTTCTTAAATTGGGGTTTTTTACATTACTTTTAATATTAGATTTGTTCATATTGTCTTTTTACTGTTGTTAGTCGCTCCGAGTCTACGGAGAGGGGTGGCATACAAATCTAATAAATAAATAAATAAGTGAGTGAGTGAGTGAGTGAGTGAGTGAGTGAGTGAGTGAGTAAGTAAATAAATAAATAAATACATACATAAATACATAAATACATAAATACATAAATAAAGTTGCAACTTTTTAGGGAATTCCTGTTTTCAGGCAGTACCATTAACCAATTCCTTACTTTGGTTTGTCACTGGCTGATAGCTGAACACTGCATGCCCATGCCACCTATACTCATATATATATATATATATACATAGATATATATATGTATATATACATATATATATATTTGTTTTCGTAGATTTTCACGGGTATATGCATGTAGATTGTTCTGAGTTCGGGTTTTGCCCCATGTAATGTTTTGAGTGTCTATGCGACGTTTCGGTGAAATCACATTCACCATCATCAGGCTGGAGTTGTAAGCTTCGTGCTGCTGTAAATATAGTTTGTTTGCAACTGCCATTTGTTCCTTATAAATAGTGGTGGGGGTGGAGATTTGGTTTGAATGTAGCAAATATATATATATATATATATGTAGATTGTTCTGAGTTCGGGTTTTGCCCCGTGTAATATACTGTATATATATTTGTTTTCGTAGATTTTCACGGGTACAGGTATGACGGTCTTGCTATATTCGGGTTTCTTCCCGTGTAGAATTTAGAAATTTCTGGCGACATTTCGACAAGGTCCCACTCGTCATCTTCAGGCAGGTGCTTCTGTCCTTGTTCTAGGGCGAACACAGCGAGACCTGAGCTGCCCTCCTTCTATAAATACTGGTGGCTGGGTGTGGTTTGATGGCTTTATAGAAGGAAGACAGCTCAGGTCTCGCTGTGTTCGCCCTAGAACAAGGACAGAAGCACCAGCCTGAAGATGACGAGTGAGACCTCGTCGAAACGTCGCCAGAAATTTCCAAATCCTACACGGGAAGAAATCCGAATATGCCAAGACCGTCATACCTGTACCCGTGAAAATCTACGAATATATATATATGTAGATTTTCACAGGTTAGGAAGATCACCCTCAGAATGACGTGTCTTGAAAAGGGGTGTTGGTTCTTATCTGGTACAACCATTTTACAAAAATCGAAGGCAGAGTCTAGTCCACAGAATTGTGAGGCTAGAACAACCCATCCTGGACTCTGCCTTCGATGTGAGAGAAAACACTTAGATTCGCCCTAAGGGAGTGCCTTTAGCAGTCTGGTAAATTTAATATAAACCTGAGAGCAGGAACTGCAATTTTCCGTGATAAAATGCTTCACACCACAGAGATAATGTGATTTTTCTCATCAAGGCAAGGAAGTGATAAGCACCTCGCTGAAGTGTTTCATTTCATTTAAAGGCCTCGTGTAAAAGTGAAACCTTTTGACAAATAATGGATAAGTAATGGCTTAATGGCCCACTTTTAATTCTACAAGAGGTGCTTCCAGAGTTGAACTCTTTGACCTCTCAGAATCCCTTATCAATTTATGATTGGAAAAGGAGGATCCATAACAAGGGTCTTGTGTGTGATTAAGATTAGCCCGGCTCATTTACAACTCCCATCCCCCTTTACCAGGAGATGGAACAGATGGCAGCCAACAAGTGGTCCTAATAATATTGTCTATTTATTAAGCTTCTTTATCACTTCAGTCAGAAATCCAGGTTTGAGCACCATACAAGTGGTAGGAAGTGAAGCAAATCGAGAATCCATTGAAGAATTAAATTTAGGTTCATGGTACAAATTGCGCCTTTCTAAGACGATGCAAGAGCCATATGCTTTAAATTGCCTCAGGTGTTAACCAGTCAAGAGTAATCCTAACTGCAAATCGTATCCTTCAAAATATTACAAAACCTCTTCCTACACAGTAACAGTAAAAGAGCTGGAAGAAACCTTGGAGGTCCAATCCCTTACTCTTGCAGGATACCTATATTATTTCTTATAAATGTCTGTCTAGTCTCTTCTTAAAAACCTCCAGAGATGGAGCATCCACAACGTCCAAAGACAATTTGTTCCACTGGTTAAGTGTTGTGTCAGGGAATTTTCTCCTTATTCTACATTGCTTCTCTCCTCTGGTTACTTTCTATCCATTTTTTTCTTGTCTTGCTTACAGGTGTTTTGGAAATAAATTGCCCCCCTCTTCCTTGTGGCAAGTTTTGCTGTGTTAGCAAAAATTTAGGGGTAGTGATTTCTGACAGTCTCAAAATGGGTGAACAGTGCAGTCAGGCGGTAGGGAAAGCAAGTAGATGCTTGGCTGCATAGCTAGAGGTATAACAAGCAGGAAGAGGGAGATTGTGATCCCCTTATATAGAACGCTGGTGAGACCACATTTGGAATACTGTGTTCAGTTCTGGAGACCTCACCTACAAAAAGATATTGACAAAATTGAACGGATCCAAAGATGGGCCACAAGAATGGTGGAAGGTCTTAAGCATAAACGTATCAGGAAAGACTTAATGAACTCAATCTGTATAGTCTGGAGGACAGAAGGAAAAGGGGGGACATGATCGAAACATTTAAATATGTTAAAGGGTTAAATAAAGTCCAGGAGGGAAGTGTTTTTAATAGGAAAGTGAACACAAGAACAAGGGGACACAATCTGAAGTTAGTTGGGGAAAAGATCAAAAGCAACATGAGAAAATATTATTTTACTGAAAGAGTAGTAGATCCTTGGAACAGTAAATCCACAGTAACTGAATGTAAACATGCCTGGGATAAACATATATCCATCCTAAGATAAAATACAGAAAATAGTATAAGGGGAGACTAGATGGACCATGAGGTCTTTTTCTGCCGTCAGTCTTCTATGTTTCTATGTTTCTATGTAACCCTTCAAGTATTGGAAGACTGCTGTCACCCCTGGTCTTTCTTTTCACTGAACTACATACACCAAGTAAGAATTGCATTGTTAAAACTTCTTACTGGTTTAGAGTTTAACCAGATAAAGAATAGCAATAAAAAATAATAATAATCAGCAAGTGTAAGTGTAATGCATGAGCCGCCCTGAATCTCATTGCGATTGGCTGGCATAGAAGTCAAATAAATAAATTTGAATGAGCTCAGTATACACACACACACAATCAGGGGTGGGTTCCTCCTGGTTCGGACCAATTCACCTGAACCGGCAGTGACCTGCTGGTGACATCATGATGACATCACCAAATTGGATCAGTCTGGTCCGATTCGTGGGCACCATCTTTTGTTTAAAAAAATTTCAGCTTGTTTTTTTCATAATTTTTTGGGGAAAAACTTTTGGCTTATTTTGTTTGTTTGTTTGTTTGTTTGTTTGTTTGTTTGTTTGTTTGTTTGTTCGTTCGTTCGTTCGTTCATTCATTCATTCATTCATTCATTCATTCATTCATTCATTCATTCATTTATTTATTGGATTTGTATGCCGCCCCTCTTCGTAAACTCGGGGCGGCTAACAACAATGATAAAAACAGAATGTAAAAATCCAATACTAAAACAGCTAAAAACCTTTGTTATAAAACCAATCATACATACAAACATACCATGTATAAATTGTAGAAGCCTAGGGGGAAAGATAATCTTAGTTCCCCCATGCCTGACGGCAGAGGTGGGTTTTGAGGAGCTTACGAAAGGCAAGGAGGGTGGGGGCTATTCTAATCTCTGGGGGGAGTTGGTTCCAGAGGACCAGGGCCGCCTTTAGCTTCAGTGCATGTGCAGAAGCTGAGGTTTTGGCACTGTGCATGCACGAGCGCCCGCAAGAAGCATGCACAGCCATGCGTCGTGGGAGGAAGCAGTTGCAAGATAAGTTAGAATCCATCTTTGTCCTGTTGGAAAGCCTGCACTTTTCCAGGGCCAGGAGGGCTACTTCCCACCACCACTGCCTAGAGCTCCCCTTTCACCTGCCCACCCCACCTGCTGGGCAAGAGTCTCCGGAAGCCACGTTGCAGGCGCCGGTCCCTGCGCTCTCTGATTAATAATAAGTAATAATAATTTATTGGATTTGTATGCCGCCCCTCTCCATAGACTCGGGGCGGCTAACAACAATGATAAAAACAACATGTAACAATCCAATAATAAAAACAACTAAAATCCCTTATAATAAAACCAAACATACACACAAACATACCATGCATAACTTGTAATGGCCTAGGGGGAAGGAATATCTCAACTCCCCCATGCCTGGCGGTATAAATGAGTCTTGAGTAGTTTGCGAAAGACAGGGAAGGTGGGGGCAGTTCTAATCTCCGAGGGGAGT
Source organism: Erythrolamprus reginae (assembly GCF_031021105.1). Classification (NCBI taxonomy): domain Eukaryota; kingdom Metazoa; phylum Chordata; class Lepidosauria; order Squamata; family Dipsadidae; genus Erythrolamprus; species Erythrolamprus reginae. The sequence goes on from NC_091952.1 coordinate 77,542,316, forward strand.
TGGTTCCAGAGGACTGGGGCCGCCACAGAGAAGGCTCTTCCCCTGGAGCCCGCCAAACGACATTGTTTAGTCGACGGGACCCGGAGAAGGCCAACTCTGTGGGACCTTATTGGTTGCTGGGATTCGTGCGGTAGCAGGCGGTTCCGGAGGTAATTGCTGTTTCTCCCCTTTGCTGTTTTTGGAAAAACAGCAAAGGAGGGAAACAGCCACTTTCCTCTTTTCTACATTTAAGTGCAAAAGCATCAAGCAGTGTCTTGGGGTGGAGTGTTTCCCTATATTCGTCTCACTGCCTCTGTGCCTGCTTGCACTTAAACATAGCATAAAGAAAAGTCTCCCAACAAGGGCTGGAAAAAGAGGCCAAAACGTGGGAGAAACGTTTTCTCCATGCTAAGTTTAAGTGCAAAAGCAGCAAGCAGGCATGGAGGCAAAGAGAGGAAAATGGGGAGATGCACCCCAGCCAGTTTCTTATTTTTGTATTGAAAAGTCAGGACTCCGGTAGTTTAAATCAAACTGGTTTATTCATAACAAGGTGAATCACGAGCTCTGGAACAGTAGGATTTTCCGAATGAGGGCAACGGCTAACCCGTTGCCCTTTTATACTCTTTAAAACGGCGGGCTTTCTTATAACTGACAACCATTTAACTTTCGCGGCTATTTTCTGAATAGCCGCGTCTTAACCAATCACAGATTTTCTGCGATTATTTTTAAACAAACACAACACCCCTCCCTCTTTGGCTGAGACCACGATTACGTGTTAATCCACGTCACATAGTCCTGCAAGCGGATTGGTGGCTTTACAGATCTCTGGGACCTGCGCAGTTCATTTTGCTGGGAGCTGCTTGCCTGGACGGCCGGCTCCGTTGCTCCGCTAAGGCTAGTCTCTGACGGGCCTGGTTGCGATGATGCGTTTTGATCTTCGCCGGCCGCCAGGGGCAACAAGCAGCCATCGCTGGAGTCTCGAGTTGGTTCTGGTAAGTCCTCTATTGGTTTGTCTACAGTAGGCAAAATGTCGGGGTTAGTCTTAATTCTTTTGCGTAATTGGTTGACATGCCGATGCCAACTGCGCCCATCTGTTAATATTACGATGTATGTTTTAAAACCTGTTTTATCTAATACCGTTCCTTCTTTCCATTTGTCGTTCGAATCATAGTCTTTAGCATAAATTAAATCCCCAATGTTAAACTGTCTCTCGCTTTGTACTTTTATTTCTTTTTGGTCATTCTGGTAATTTGGGTGAATTCTGTCTAATTTTGAACGAAGGTTTCTGCCCATTAAAAGTTCTGCCAGGCTTTTGTTTGTGGACGCTGATGGCGTAATATGCTGAATGGTTAAAAATTCATCGATTTGTTGTTGCCAATCTCCTAATGGTGCTTTGTTTAATGCTTCTTTTGTGGTTCTAACCATTCGTTCTGCTTGTCCATTAGCTTGGGGAAAATGAGGTGGAGTGAGCACATGTTTTATGCCCTGGTCTGCAAGAAATAGTTCCATTTGACGGGCTGTTAACTGAGGCCCGTTGTCAGATACCAAAGTGTCTGGAATACCATGTGTGGCAAACATTTTCCGTAATGCTTTTATAGTTGCGCTAGTAGTTGTGGATGCCATGAGTTCAATTTCCAGCCACTTGGAGTATGCATCCACAACCAGTAAAAAGGATTGGCCCCTGATTGGTCCTGCAAAGTCAATATGTATTCTGGACCAGGGCCCTCTTGGTGTTGGCCACTCTGATGGTGTGACTTTTGGTGGGTTGGGTCTTGTTCTCTGGCAGGGTACACAACCACCCACCCATGACTCTATGTCCTTATCCAACCCTGGCCACCATAAATGACTTCTGGCAATAGTTTTCATTTTAACTATTCCTGGGTGACCTATATGCAATAACTGCAATGCTTGCTTTTGTAAGGATTTTGGAATAACAACCCTGTCTCCCCATAATATACAATCTTTTAACACGTTTAATTCAAACTGTCTATTCTTAAAGGGTTGAAATTGATTTGGTTGTTGTTCAATTGGCCATCCCTTTAATATCCATTGTTTAATATATTTTAAAATTGGATCTAATTGTGTCTGATTGGCTATTTCTGTCGCTGTTAATAAGTTTGTTTACTAGTTTCAATTAATAAAACACTTGAGGCAGGGGCTGGATCACTGACTAATTCTGTTTGGGGGCACCTGCTTAATGCATCAGCATTTCCTATCTCTTTCCCCCCCCCCTGTGGATTAATGTATAATTATAAGCGGCTAAAAAAATAGTCCAACGAGTCATGCGAGGGGAAAGAAAGGCGGGAGTCTGCTTGTTTCCCGCCAAAATACCTAAAAGCGGTTTATGGTCGGTAATTAAGGTAAAGGGGCGACCACAAAGATAATAATGAAATCGTTTAACTCCAGCGACAAGGGCTAGCGCCTCCTTGTCGAGTTGGGAGTAATTCCTTTCAGCTGACGAAAGAGTTTTAGAATAATAGGCTATTGGGGCTTCTGTGCCGTCTGGGAAGTTATGGCTGAGGACGGCTCCTATGCCGAACGGTGAAGCGTCGCAGGTTAGGGATAAGGGCATAGCTACATTATATTGTACTAAGACACTGTTGGAGGAAAGTAAATTTTTTACTGCTGTAAAAGCGGCTTGTTCTTTTGGTCCCCACGTCCAGGCAGAGTCTTTCTTTAGGAGGTTATGGAGCGGTTCTGCCACCGTCGCTTTCTGTTTAAGAAAGACGGAATAAAAGTTAAGGAGTCCTAGGAATGCTTGTAAGTCTGTCTTATCTGAGGGGGTGGGAGCATTTCTTATAGCATCAACTTTGTCGTTTGTGGGGTGAATTCCAAAACGATCTATTGTAAAACCCAAGAATTCAACTTTGGGAACGGCCCAGGAACATTTGTCTGCTTTTAAATGGAGTCCTGTTTCTTTAAATTTAGTTAAAACGCGCCTGATTCTGTCCCATAATTCAGATTTGGATGTGGCTGATATTAATACGTCGTCGAAATATGGGACGACCCCAGGAATGTTATTTAAGATGCGTTCCATCAAACCCTGAAAGATGCCTGGGGCGGTAGAGACTCCAAACTGGAGGCGGGTGCATTTAAAGGCACCTCTATGTGTTACAATTGTCTGGGCCTCAGAGGTGTCTTGATCTACGGGAAGCTGTTGATATGCCTGCACCAGGTCCAACTTCGCGAAGATGGACCCATTTCCTAAGGTGTGCAAGAGTTGTTGCATGACTGGGATTGGATAGGCATTATGCTGTAGGGCAGGGGTCCCCAAACTTTTTACACAGGGGGCCAGTTCACTGTCCCTCAGACTGTTGGAGGGCCGGACTATAAAAAAAACTATGAACAAATCCCTATGCACACTGCACATACCTTATTTTAATGTAAAAAACAAAATGGGAACGTACTATTTGGGGGGGGAAAGAAGTCTGAGATTCATATATGTTTATGTTTTGTTTTTAATTTTCTTTTGTTAACATCTGATTGGTTATACAAGGTTTTCTTGGTTTATAGAAAAATATAGAAAAATATTTATAGAAAAATATATAAAGAAAGAAGAAAGCACTTTGGCATAATGGTTAAGTTAGAAATATAATTGGTGTTGTACTTTTAGAAGGAACATTAAGGAGGGAATTTAATTAAAAGAAAAGTATGTACCTGGATCACAACATTAGAAAAAAAAACTTTTGCAACTTTTTTGATGATTGATATTAGTTACTGACAAAATACTGCATTTTATTCAGGGAAAATTAGATGGTACATTGTATTGTTTGAATGTATGTTGAGAGAAATTTTTTAAAAAATTTACACCGCCCCCCCAAAAAAGTCCTTCCTTCCTCCACCCCTCAATTCATTTCATTCTTCCTTCCTTCCTTGTTCCCTCCATTTCTTCTTCTTTCCCTCCCTCCCTCCCACTTCTCTTCCCTCTCCCCTTTTTTCCTTCTGTCTCATTTGTTTTGTTTCCCTCTCCCTCGTTCTTTCCCTCCATCATTTTCTCATTTTTCTCTTTCTCACATTCCCTCCCCCTCTCACTTGTTTTCTCTCCCTCTCTCTCATGCTTTCCTTCTCTCTCTCTCCTTTTCTTCTCTCTTCCTTCCTCTCTTCTTTTTTTTTCTGCCCTGCAACGCGCCGCGAGCCAGTCGGCTGCAAGCAGAAGCTCCAAGACAGTGGCACCAACGTCGGGTCGCAGTACATTGCTGGCGCTGCGCTGGGCATGGGCACGGACTGGCACTGGCCCACTGGCTGGGCCGGGACAGAGGTGCCAGCCCCATGCCCAGCGCAGCGCCAGCAATGTGCGGCGTCCTGCAACACATCAAGCTGCCGCCGGCGCCAGTGCCTTGCAGCCAACCGCCCCACCGCCACCCCACGCAACTGCTCAGTGCCCTCCCGCTCGACCCACGTTTGGCTGCGCCACCTTCGCGGCTTGCCCTGCTGCCCCGCGCCCGCCAGAGCTGCCCGGTGCACACTAAGTGCGGGGCAGAGTAGGCGGCGGCGGTGGCTTCAGACCCGCCCCCAAACTGAGCTTCCTTTGGCTTTCTTCGAGGCAAAACTGCAAAGCTCACCTGCCACCTCGAAGGAACCCAAAGGAAGCTCAGCTCAACGAGGACCGGCTGTTGGTCTCTTGAAGCTGCAGCCGCCGCCGCCCACCAAGGAGATCCCTTCGCCCGAACAGAGGCGGCGGCGGCGGCGAGCTCAAGGAACCAAGAGCCGGTCTTTCTCCGCGCTGAATTGTTGCAGCTTCTGAGGCCGCATCCGCCTCCAGGCGAAGGGATCTCCTCGGTGGGCAGCCTCGGTCCGAAAAGGACCGGCTGTTGGCCCCTTGGCGGAGGCAGAGACGGCCTCAGAGGCTGCAACAATTCAGCGCGGAGAAAGACCGGCTCTTGGTTCCTTGAGCTCGCCGCCGCCGCCTCCGTTCGTTTTTTTTGCGTTTTTTTTGCACCGGTGAGGGAGAGAGAGAGCGGGAGAGTGCTGCTTTTTTGCTTCTTCGCTGCCCGCGGGAAGAGCCGGTCTTGTTTACTGCCCCCTCCAGACGCTCTTGCAGGGCTTCCAGGCTCCCCGCGGGCAGCGAAGAAGCAAAAAAGCAGCACTCTCCCGCTCTCTCTCTCCCTCACCGGTGCAAAAAAAAACGCAAAAAAACCGAACGGAGGCGGCGGCGGCGGCGAGCTCAAGGAACCAAGAGCCGGTCTTTCTCCGCGCTGAATTGTTGCAGCCTCTGAGGCCGCCTCTGCCTCCGCCAAGGGGCCAACAGCCGGTCCTTTTCGGACCGAGGCTGCCCACCGAGGAGATCCCTTCGCCTGGAGGCGGATGCGGCCTCAGAAGCTGCAACAATTCAGCGCGGAGAAAGACCGGCTCTTGGTTCCTTGAGCTCGCCGCCGCCGCCTCCGTTCGGTTTTTTTGCGTTTTTTTTGCACCGGTGAGGGAGAGAGAGAGCGGGAGAGTGCTGCTTTTTTGCTTCTTCGCTGCCCGCGGGAAGAGCCGGTCTTGTTTACTGCCCCCTCCAGACGCTCTTGCAGGGCTTCCAGGCTCCCCGCGGGCAGCGAAGAAGCAAAAAAGCAGCACTCTCCCGCTCTCTCTCTCCCTCTCTTTCTTGCGTTATTTCTCTCTCACACTCCCTTTCTATGTCTCCCTCTTTCTCTCTCTCTCTCTCCCTCTCCGCAGCAGACCCCCCACACGCCAAAAGTGCCCAAGCGCGCGCAAACCTCACCGGTACAAAAAAAAAAAAAGCAAAAAAGCGGCACTGGAGGGACAAAGACGGTCTGCAGCTGAGCGTCTGGAGGAGGAGGAGGCGGAAAGCCAGGGGGCGGGGAGGAAAGCAATTGGCCAATTTCTTTCTCAGAGGAACTGTTGCTGCTCTGCCATAGGGTGCTTTCCTCCCCGCCCTCCTGGCTTTCCTCTTCCTTGCCGCCGCCAGACGCTCGGCAGCAGAGTGGAGATGACATTCGGAACTTAGTATATTATAGATGGTAAAATCTCGTACGCTGCCACGGGCCGGGTAAATGACCTCAGCGGGCCGCATCCGGCCCGCGGGCCGTAGTTTGGGGACCGCTGCTGTAGGGCTTTATTAATTGTGGCTTTATAGTCTGCGCAAATTCTGATAGAGCCATCCGGTTTAACGGGCGTTACAATAGGAGTTTCCCATTTAGCATGATCAGTGGGAATTAAGATGCCCTGAGCTATTAATTTGTCCAATTGTTCATCCACTTTAGGCAGAAGTGGAATGGGAATTCTGCGGGGCTTTAATCGGATGGGCGAAATGTTTGGGTCCAGATTAAATGAGATAGGGCTGCCTGTATATTTACCCAGAGTGCTAGAAAAAACTTCGGGAAATTCTTTCAATAAATCATTTGAGTCAAAAGAGTCACATACATTGTTAACCCCTAAAATTTCAATGCCTAAAGGTTGTAACCATGTAAGTCCCAGTAATGTGTGTTTGGGACCGTCAACCACTAAGAGAGGTAAAAACCCTTGAAATTTTTTAAACGCAATAGGAACATTTAAACAGCCTAATACTGGAATTGAATGGCCCTGAAAATCACTCAAACCCGGTTCCCAAGGTTTCAAGTCAGTTTGTTTAACACGAGGTAAATATAATTTAAGTTTTTCCCAAGGCATTATGGAATGTCTAGAACCGGTGTCTAATTCCATTTGGCAGGGGTGGCCGTTGAGGAAAAGAGAAACAAATAGCTTGTTTTCCGCAGCGGGGAAATTGCAGTTTACAGAAGAAGGGGAGTTACCTCGTTGGTTTGGAGAGTGCGAGTTGTCAGCCGGGCGGGAAACGTTGCGTGAAAACGGCGGTCGTCGATTCCTCGGTGAAAAATAGGGTCGTTGGTTTTGCTGAGTTGCTGGAGTTGGGTTGGCGGCGCGGCAGACTTCAGCGATGTGGCCGCGGCGCTGGCAACGGCGGCAATAGGCGTCCTTGAAATGGCAGCGAAAGCGAGGATGGTTTCCGTTGCAGCCGGCACATCTGTCTGCACGGGGTGCGTCTTTGGCGTCATGGTCGGAAGCTCTTCGGATTTGGAGGCAGGTGTCGTCTGGAGAAGCGGCTTCCGAGTGTTTTTCATCAGGAGAGCAGGCTTGCCAAGGTGATTCATCGGGGATGTGATGAACGGTTGAGGTTGCGCGTTTAATTTCGGCAACAGATGTTTCAGATACCTCGGAGGCTTTTGCTGCCTTAAGAATGTCTTGGAGAGAGGCATCCTCATCAACTAAATATTTCTTCTGAAGCGTGATATTGGTTAGACCGAAAATAAGGCGGTCAATCAACTGTTCTTCTGGATCCTTGTATTTGCACTTTGGAAGGAGTGCGCATAGCCGAGTTATAAAATCGTTGGTAGATTCTCCGTCCGTTTGCCGCATTTGGGCGAACTGATGGCGGTATACGCGGACAGGAGTCGTCGGCTGGTAATGAGCGGCAAGTTTTGCTTGTAGGGTTGACCATGCGATGGTTTCCAGGGTATCTGGGTCAACGAGTGTAGAGGCTAGGCTGTAGACTTCGGTGCCGCAATAAGCGAGGAATATAGCTTTCTTCCTATCGTCATCGGCGTCATGTAGGTTGCTCGCTTTCAGGAAAAATGTGAATTTGGACATGTAACAGGTCCAAGCTTCCGTCTCGGAGTTGAACACAGGCGGCGGTGGAGCCATGGCCGAGTTCATGGCTGCGTCAGCGGGAGTTCGACCTCCTCGTCGCCACTGAAAAGTCAGGACTCCGGTAGTTTAAATCAAACTGGTTTATTCATAACAAGGTGAATCACGAGCTCTGGAACAGTAGGATTTTCCGAATGAGGGCAACGGCTAACCCGTTGCCCTTTTATACTCTTTAAAACGGCGGGCTTTCTTATAACTGACAACCATTTAACTTTCGCGGCTATTTTCTGAATAGCCGCGTCTTAACCAATCACAGATTTTCTGCGATTATTTTTAAACAAACACAACATGTATCTTTCCAGAGACAGAAAGAACATGGCTGAATTTTCCTACATTTATTCTCTGGGCATTGTGGTTGGAAGTGGGGGTAGGGAGGAGAGGAGAGGGACAGGGGTTACAAGGGACCTTGGGGGCCATCTAGTCCAACCCCCTGCTGCAGCAGGAAACCTTATATCATCTGGATTATTTTGATGCCTTTGATAGAGAAAAAAATTACCAGAAAAGAGAAGGAGTTTATTAGGGCAAGGCTGCCATGCAGAGTGTTGTGGTTGGCTCTGGCCCAGCTCCTGCCCCAGGGAATGGGGAGGTGGATGCAGGGGAAAATTCAACATGTCACAGGCCTGTGTTATTGCCGACAGAATCAGTTCAGAGTTTAGTTTCCTCAGACGAAGAAGAAGGTGGGAGTGACACGGCAGAGGAGGGCTTGGCACACAGCCCAGGCAGTCACTCTCCCTTATTCAGATGATGACATTTTGGACCCACGCAAGTGCAGAATTATGCGTAGAAGAGACCAAGTAAAAACATATTACAGAAAATAAGTGAGGCCACCTGTGTTTGGGTGGGGCTCCAGTAATTAGGGCTGCTGCTATAAATAGCAGCATGTGAGTTTGGCCGTTGTGGAAGAATATCTGATCGGAGTTCGTCAGGAATCTTGTGTTTTCTGGACTATTTTTTCACGCCTTGGAAAACAAAGCAGAGCAACATGTGTGTGTGTGTGTGTGTGTTTCACTTCTTTGGAAGAAGAAGGGGTGTGAAGTTTCTTCACAGCTGCTAGCTAAGTACTTAATGACTGCTTAAGGGAAATTGTACAGACTACCCGGTTGTTTTGGGAAGAGTGCTCTTTGCAATATAAAAAGAGTGTTTAGTTTATTTTGAATTTTGTGATAAAGAACATTGTTTTGAATTTTCAAATCTGTGTGTGTCTGAAATTTGTACCCTTGAATTTTCGGGAGGCTCCTATCAGAGAGCCCGGCAGAACACAGAGGAAGGCAGAGATTGTCCTTGACTTATGACCACAATTGAGCCTAAAATTTTGGTTGCTAAGCAAGAGTGTTGTTAAATGAGTTTCATCACATTTTTCTCAATCCATGACAACTCCTAACTCTAACAGTCATGTGGAAACTAGGGAAGCACATCTCACGGCATGTAAAATGTTCTAATGTACAGAAGTTATGGTTAAATATGTGGCAGAAAGTGGACTCTGGGTGTGTTTTTCCAAATGCAATGGGGGTGGTGGTCATGTAGTTTTAAAAGAGATGTGTGTGTGTGTGTGTGTGTACATACACATACAGTATATATAGATAATGTATATTTTTGTGTGTAATATGTTTGTACACATATGGCATTTATACTTATGATTAAATAGTATATTTTGGATGTTCAGTAGTAGTAAATAGGGAAATTGTATCTTGTTGAGGCCTTTTAGCGGAGGAAAGGCCAGGCACCCTAACCCTTGATGTGAGTGATGTCAAGTTGGCCACGCCCACCCAGTCATATGACTACCCAGTCGCACGAACACCGAGCCACCCCCACCCAGTCACAGGACTGCAAAGCCACTCCCACCTAGTCACATGACTGCCAAACTACTCCCATCCAGTCACACAACCGTCAAGCCATTCCCACCCGGTCAAATAACCATCAAACCACTCCTACAAAATTAAGCCATGCCAACAGATTGGCAGTAAAAAAAATTGGAACCCACACCTGCACTCAATGATGCCTTATTCCTTCAATTTCAAGAAGCTTTATTTATTTTATTTTCTGATTAACATAAACCATCAGATTGGTAAAAAGTGCATGATTCTTACTCCCCTTGGCCTTTCATTCCCCCAGTCAATATGTAGGATATATTAGATTTTAAACAAAGATTCTCTCTAATCCTCTCCGAAAGGGTAGAGATTAAGTAGAGCCTATTTTGTGTATCCTGACATTTCATACATAAAAAGAAAATAAACATAATCTCACATTAAACTTGTACACCAAAGGATGATTCCTTGCTTATACAAAATGACAAGCAAGGTTACCCAGTAGGAATGTTTTTATAGTACCTGAGAAGAAAGAAAGAAAATGTATGTTCATTTGGTCCATTTGAGAAGTAAAGATAATCGGAATTAAGAGACAGGAATGTGGCAAGTATTTGATGTTAAAGCTCCATTGAGAAAAACTAATCCTAAAAGCAATCAAATAATGGAGAAAAATGATCCCAAGAGTCCAGGAAACAGAGAACACATTTGAGGCATTTCAACAAAGATACACTTAAAACTATTTGGATTATTTATTGTAATTACCTGCTCAGATAGCTATCGGCACAGCTTTTACAACACTGAATCCTATCTCTCACATTTGTTTTTAGAATGTATCCCATAAGATAAAAGGCTCGATCATGTGTGAGGCCATCTCATAGAAAATACTAAATCTAGGCTGGGTGTTTGCAACCCATGGCTCCAGAGCTGCAAGTGACTCTTTGGGCCCTCCGCTGTGGCTCCATGATGAACCAGATCCCACCACTAGCTGACCCTGAGCTTCGCCCCTCCCTTCTCAGTCACTCCTCACTTAGCCTGAAAAGGTATGGGCGATGTTGGGTGATGGAGAAATGCCTAGAGCTGATTCTTCGGAGCTGATTCTCATTTCTTGCTGGGTCTTGCAGGCACCTTTGCTCGTCAGACAATCAACCCAAACACCTTAGTGTGCTTTCATTGAGCCCAGCTGCTCACTTGAGAAGGGTCCCCCCACTTGTTTGTGCCTTCCCAACCCTGCCACAGCAGGCCAGGAGGCCATAAGATGAGAAGGAAGAGGGGTCGTCTTTGGGGAATCATCCTTCATGGCTGACGCTTACTCCTCAGCCAGCCTGGATTTCTGTGTGAGAGAGAAGAGACACAGATAGATACACAGAGAGAGATAGAGAGAGAAAGACACAGAGAGGGAGAGAAACAGAGAGAGAGAGTAACTCATACAGAGAAACAGAGGGAGGGAGAGAAAGAGAGGGTGAGGGTTGAGGGCGAGATACATAGAGAGGGAGGGAGACAGAAAGAAAGAAAGAAAGAAAGGGAGAGACAGAAAGAGAGAGAAACAGAAAAACAGAGAGAAACAGAGAAACACAGAGAAACAATCACAAAGAGAAAAACAGAGAGAGAGAAAGAAACAGAGAGAAAGAGAAACAGAGACAGATAGAGGGAGAAGAGAGAGGGAGAAACAGAGAGAGACAGAGAGGGGGAGAGAGGTAAGGAGAGAATTACAGAGAGGGAAGAAGATTGGGGAGAGAGACATATTTATTTGTTTGTTTGTTTGTTTGTTTGTTTATTTTGTCCAATACAAATTGAAAGTTAAAGAGAATAAAAATGTGTAGTAGTAAATATCAGGGAAGGGATAGAAAAAGAGATATGAGAATAGAATACTGTACATCAATGAAGAGTAGAGGAAGGATATATGAATGGGAGAAAAGATATATAAAATATAGGAGAGACAATTGGACAGGGGACGGAAAGCACACTAGTGCACTTATGCTTGCCCCTTATTGACCTCTAAGGAACCTGGTGCGATCAATCGTGGATAGTCTAAGGGGAAAATGTTGGGGGTTGACACCACGGAGTCTGGTAATGAGTTCCACGCTTCAACAACTTGATTGCTAAAGTCATATTTTTTACAGTCAAGTTTGGAGTGGTTGATATTAAGTTTGAACCTGTTGTGTGCTCTAGTGTTATTGCGGTTAAAGCTGAAGTAGTCTTTGACAGGCAGGATGTTGCAGCATATGATCTTGTGGGCAATACTTGGATCATGTTTAAGGCATCGAAGTTCTAAGCTTTCTAGACCCAGGATTGTAAGTCTAGTTTCGTAGGGTATACTGTTTCGAGTGGTAGAGTGAAGGGCTCTTCTGGTGATGTATCGTTGGACCTTTTCTAGGGTGTTGATGTCCAAAATTCGGTGTGGGTTCCAGACAGGTGAGCTGTATTTGAGGATGGGTCTGGCGAAAGTTTTGTAAGCTCTGGTGAGCAGTGTGAGATTGCCGGAGCAGAAGCTACGTAGGATCAGGTTGACAATTTTAGAAGCCTTTTTGACGATATTGTTGCAGTGGGCTTTGGCACTTAGGTCATTTGATATTAGTATTCCAAGGTCTTTTACTGCATGGGGGTTGTTTGTCAGATTTATTTATTTAGTTTGTATACGAGGTTCAGATTGTTTTTGCCGATGTGGAGAACAGAGCATTTGCTAGATGATATTTGAAGTTGCCAAGTGTTAGACCAATCTGAGATGAAGTCAAGGTCTTTTTGGAGAATAGTTGTGTTGTCTGTGGTATTGAAAAGTTTTACATCGTCGGCAAAAAGAACACAGTTGCTTATGATGTGATCGCAGAGGTCGTTGATGTAGAGAATGAAAAGAGTAGGTCCTAGTACGCTGCCTTGGGGAACACCACTTTTAACAGGGACGGGGGTGGAAATGGTGCTTCCAATTTTGACAACTTGACAACATATACAGAGATATACAGCGAGAGGGGAAGAGAGAGGGAGGGGGAGAAAGGGAGAGAGATATATAGAGAAGGGTGGAGAGAAAGGAAGGAGGAGAAAGGGGCATCATATGATATCATTTTAGATGTTTTCATTTTAGATGGTTTTGAGGCTCGCAGTGGTTTTTTTGTGTAAAAATTTGATTTCCCCCCCCCAAATATAAATTCCATCTTCAATTAAACCGTGTGTCATCTAGGTGCAAATAATTTGCATGATAATAATAGTTTATAACAATATTCATTATTTTAATATTCATTCCATAAACATAAAAATAATAATCATAATACTTGCTCCTCTCTCTTAACAAATCTTTTAACGGCCATTTCTCTGCACTAATGACCAGCTGTGTGGGCATGGCTAGGGAGCCATGTGACTAGATGGGAATGGGTGACGTCGAGTTGGCCAGGCTGACCCAGGTTTTATGGCTCCCAGTGTTTTCTTTTCTGTGGGAAATGGGTCCAAATGGCTCTTTGAGTGTTTAAGCTTGGAGACCCCTGACCTAGGTTTACTTCATGTAGAGACAATATTCCCACGACTGAACACACATAAGCCACCTCTATGTTCATTGAGGCAGGCAGGATTCCCTTGGGTACCATTTGTTGGGGGTCAAGGGAAAGGGAGGGTCTTGCCTTCTCTTTCTGCTCAAGATCCCCATGTACAATTGGTGGGCCACTGTGTGACACAGAATGCTGGACTCAATGGGCTTTGGCCTGATTCAGCATGGCTTTCCTTATGTTCTTATTTTAATGTTGAGAAACACTAATCTAGGAAATTTTTAAATGGCTGGAATCAAATGTTCCAAAAGAAATTGAGAAGCCTATGAAGAATCAGGAGCCCTTCAGACTTAGATGTAGGTAGTAGCCAAGATTGGCCTGAAATGATTATAATTAAGTTTGAGCCTGAATTCTCCTGATTGGCCTGAATAGGTAAGTTCTGTCATGGACCAGGCTAATAGTCTTTCTAATAGTTTACCTTGCAACAAAGATGGCATTCTATTCTCTCACGATTTCCTATATCCACCTCTTATGTCCTTTCCACTACTTCATCTTTCCATCCATCTCTTATGTCCTCTCAACAACATTTAATTTAGCTATGCTTCCCTGTTTATTGGAATTGAGCAGCAGAATGGATGAAGTTCCAAAAAAAAAAAAAAGAAGTCAATGAATTATTCATTTAGACTAAATTTGAACGTCTTATTAGGCATAGCTTTAGGCTGCCTTAATTTTGGAACTGTTTTCCTGTTTAGGGCATCCAACCAGAAATTATAAAAATGTTTGCTAAATGGCAAATTTTTCCATGTTTCAGTTTTTATGATCAAATTACACCATTAAAATATTTGAACTTATTTATTCTGTTTAAAATCAGTGTTGGCTCATTCAGATTTGTTTTATTCATGTACTATAATCTTATAATAAAATTGCTATCAGCTTGCATGAGTTTGGTTTCCTAGTGTGGCCTATTTGGAGGAGTAACTATAATGTATTCAGTATAATTAAAACTCCAATTATTAGGTGTTGTGGTTAGCTCTGGCCCAGCTCCTGCTCCAAGGAATGTGCAGGTGGATGTGGGGGAGACATCCACATGCCGCAGACCTGTTTTGCTCCCAGTAGAATCTGCTGACAAAGCCTCCTCTGACCAAGGAAGCATGAGTGACAGGGAAGAGGGGAGTTTGGCAGACAGCCCAGGAGGAGATCAGTCATCTGTATCATCCCTGGATTCTGAACAACAATTAATGACACATCCACGCATGCGTAGAGTGATAGAAACATAGAAACATAGAAGACTGACGGCAGAAAAAGACCCCATGGTCCATCTAGTCTGCCCTTTTACTATTTCCTATATTTTATCTTACAATGGATATATGTTTATCCCAGGCATGTTTAAATTCGGTTACTGTGGATTTACCAACCACGTCTGCTGGAAGTTTATTCCAAGGATCTACTACTCTTTCAGTAAAATAATACTTTCTCATGTTGCCTTTGATCTTTCCCCCAACTAACTTCAGATTGTGTCCCCTTGTTCTTGTGTTCACTTTCCTGTTAAAAACACTTCCCTCCTGAACCCTATTTAACCCTTTAACATATTTAAATGTTTCGATCATGTCCCCCCTTTTCCTTCTGTCTTCCAGACTATACAGATTGAGTTCATTAAGTCTTTCCTGATACGTTTTATACTTCAGACCTTCCACCATTCTTGTAGCCCGTCTTTGGACCCGTTCAATTTTGTCAATATCTTTTTGTAGGTGAGGTCTCCAGAACTGAACACAGTACTCCAAATGTGGTCTCACCAGCGCTCTATATAAGGGGATCACAATCTCCCTCTTCCTGCTTGTTATACCTCTAGCTATGCAGCCAAGCATCCTACTTGCCTTTCCTACTGCCCGACCACACTGCTCACCCATTTTGAGACTGTCAGAAATCACTACCCCTAAATCCTTCTCTTCTGAAGTTTTTGCTAACACAGAACTGCCAATGCAATACTCAGATTTAGGATTCCTTTTCCCCAAGTGCATTATTTTACATTTGGAAACATTAAACTGCAGTTTCCATTGCTTTGACCATTTATCTAGTAACGCTAAATCATTTACCATATTACAGACCCCTGATGCATAGGAGACAACAACTGAAGGATTATTACAAGAGAAAATGAGGCCACCTGTGGTTGGGTGGGGCTGCTGTAATTAGTGCTACAGATAAAAGTGCAGCTTGGTGTTTTAGCCTCATGGCAGTTTATCTGGTTCATTGTTTCGTCAAGATCGTGGTTTTTGTGCTGTTCAAGATTGTGTGTGGACTCTCTGGACTTTAGAATTGGACTCAATTTCCCAGTTATTGGGTGAGTAATTGGGTTGCACTTAACCTGTGCCTTGTGTGTACCAGAAAATCCCTTTGACATTTAAAAAGGGAGCTGTTTCTGTTTTTCTGTTTATAAAAACTTTCGGATTTTCCTTTTATCATGTGGTGTGTGTCTTCCTGGACTAATTACCCTGTAATTATGGGCGGTTGAAACACGCCGGCAGAACAGTAACCAGAAGCACCTGTGTTTTATTTGGATTTAGTTTCTGTTTGTTGGGTGACATGTAATCTTTTTGCGGTTCAGTCACTAAGTTTTGTCCGACTCTTTGCTACTCCTTGGACCACAGCACACCATGCCTCCCATCTACTCTGTTATGTTGTTTTCATGTGGTGTATTGTGACTTTTCCCCCCTTCACTAAACTGGAGGAAACTCTCTTCTTAAGGAAAGACTCAATGTGTGTGCTGCAGCGGTGGGTTGCTCCTGGTTTGGCCCATTTCTGCAAATCAGTAGCAGCGGTGACAGGAGGCTCCGCCCACCCACCCATAATGCTCCGCCTACCCACCGGGTTTCTTACTCCCCAGAAGCTTTTTTTCTTATGCAAAGATTAAAAACAACAAAAACAAAAATAAATGTATGTGTGATGTCAGGTTTAGTGAACTATTCTCTGTGACAGAACAGGTTGGCCCTCTGAACTTTTGCCTGAAGCATCCAGCCATGATAAAAATGGGCGTAGGTTTAGCAAACATTTTTATAATTTCAGGAGGGAAGTGTTTTTAATAGGAAAGTGAACACAAGAACAAGGGGACACAATCTGAAGTTAGTTGGGGGAAAGATCAAAGGCAACATGAGAAAATATTATTTTACTGAAAGAGTAGTAGATCCTTGGAACAAACTTCCAGCAGACGTTGTTGGTAAATCCACAGTAACTGAATTTAAACATGCCTGGGGTAAACATATATCCATTGTAAGATAAAATACAGGAAATAGTATAAGGGCAGACTAGATGGACCATGAGGTCTTTTTCTGCTGTCAGTCTTCTATGTTTCTATGTTTCTAAGTTTGGGTGGGAGTATCTGGTTCATTGGATAGGCTTTGGGGGTACAGAATGTTTTGGGGAGGCAGCAATGTTATACCTTCAATTTTTACAATATCCTCACAAGCCCAGACACCTGATTGTCCACATAATAAAGATCCCATTCTGAATAGAATAAAGAGAATTGCAAAACTTGTGAGAGAGAATGGAAAAATTAGGACTGTTTCTAAGATGGAGGGAGGTCCTGACAAAGAAGTAGAAATGAAAGATGGAGGCCACCTACTCCACTTGCCCAAAATCAGGCAGAAAGGAGAAAAGTTCCAGAATCAGAGAGGGAGAAAATAAAAAAGGAAGCATAAAAGGAAAATAAAAAAGGAAGGGTCTGGATGGGTGTCATCAGACTCAAACTCAACCCTGACAAGATGGAGTGGCTGTGGGTTTTGCCTCCTAAGGACAATTCCATCTGTCCATCCATTACCCTATGGGGGGGAATTACTGATTACTGACCCCCTCAGAGAGGGTTCGCAACTTGGGCGTCCTCCTCAATCCACATGTAACATCTTTCAGCTGTGGCGAGGAGGGCATTTGCCCAGGTTCGCCTGGTGCACCAGTTGCGGCCCTATCTGGACCGGGAGTCACTGTTCACAGTCACTCATGCCCTCATCACCTTGAGTTCGACTACTGCAACGCTCTCTACATGGGGCTTCCTTTGAAAAGTGTTCGGAAACTTCAGATCGTGCAAAATGTGGCCGCGAGAGCCATCATGGGGCTTCCACGATCTGCCCACGTTTCGCCAACACTCCGCAGCCTGCACTGGCTGCCGATCAGTTTCCGGTCACAGTTCAAAGTGTTGGGTATGACCTATAAAACCCTACATGGCATCGGACCAGAATATCTCTGAGACTGCCTTCTGCCGCACGAATCCTAGCGACCGATTAGGTTCCACAGAGTTGGCCTTCTCTGGATCCTGTATACCAAACAATGTCGGCTGGCGGGACCCAGGGAAAGAGCCTTCTCTGTGACGGCCCCGGCCCTCTGGAATCAACTCCTTCCAGAGATTCAAACAGCCCCCACCCTCCTTGCCTTTCGTAAAATGCTGAAGACCCACCTTTGTCGCCAGGCGTGGGGATAATTACCACCTTCTCTCCCTTTTTATTATATTTTCGGCCTTACTGTATGATGGATTAGGTTGAATGTGTATGATTGTATAGTTAGGGATTTTACTATGTATTAATGTTTTTAAATTGATTTAACTTCTACTATTAGATTTGTAATGTATTGTATCATTATTGTGTTGTGAGCCGCCCCGAGTCTTCGGAGAGGTGTGGCATACAAATCTAATAAACTATAAACTATAACTATCAAGTTGTGATGGAGACGAAGGAGCCAGCAGTTTCAGTCCAGAAATGGCCATTTAACATACAGCCCCACTGTTTCAAGGCCACCAAACATCACACAAAATTTTTGTTAATTTGAAATGGTGGAGGAAGAACACTTGAGTTTAAACAACTGTATTACCAAATGCTACCATCTTAACACTAGCAGGGGACAATCAACTGTTGTATACGTTTGTGTGGCTTCATTCTTATCTACAATAAAAGAGGAAGATAAACCATAAATAAGAGATTTGTGGTTTACCTCAGAGCTGACAATTGTAAGAGTATCTAAATTTGGTCCGTTCTTTAGAGTAAAAACTGTTCTTCTCTTTGCCTGCCATTTGCCACATCTGCCTTTGTTATTAGCTGGATGAATCAACCTTTGTGAAGCAGCAACAGGCAGCTGAGAAACACTGCCAGGTTAATTACAAGTTAGAAATGCCTGTCAGCACAAATTAAGTTATCCCTATAGGGCAGGTATACCATTAAGATCGGGAACTGTGGAATTCCTGTCTAGTTCTGCACATAGTGACAGTTGTATTTGCAATCTGGGGCAGGCAAACCCATCACAAAATAAATGTCTACATACACGATGCTAAAAATAACTGCATTTTCCCCTCAAATTGAGAATTATTTTTTTTTTAGCAGTAATACTATTTGCAATCTAAATATGTTGTTTAGCAGGGTTTAAAGGTAAATATGCCATCTCTCAAAATGCAGAAAAAGCATGATTTTTCTGTTTTACTAGCTGCACCTTTGAAATACCATCCAGTATTATATTATCTCAGACACGGCCACCTTTTCAGAAAGTCTTCCAGACTTCCATTCCCAAGCAAGGTGTAAGGTGATTGTTCTGCTAGCGTGTCTCAACCGCCCGTAATTACACGGTAATTAGTCCAGGAAGACACACACCACACGATAAAAGGAAAACCCAAAAGTTTTTATAAACAGAGAAACAGAAACAGCTCCCTTTTTAAATGTCAAAGAGATTTTCTGGTACACACAAGGCACAGGTTAAATGCAATCCAATTGCTCACCCAATAACTGGGAAATTGAGTCCAATTCTAAAGTCCAGAGAGTCCACACACACAATCCTGAACAGCAAAAACCACGATCTTGATGAAACAATTAATCAGATAAACTGCCATGAGGCTAAAACACCAGGCTGCACTTTTATCTGTAGCACTAATTACAGCAGCCCCACCCAACCACAGGTGGCCTCATTTTCTCTTGTAATAATCCTTCAGTTGTTGTCTCCTATGCATCACTCTATGCATGCATGGATGTGTCATTAATTCTTGTTCAGAATCCAGGGATGATACAGATGACTGATCTCCTGGGCTGTCTGCCAAACTCCCCTCTTCCCTGTCACTCACGCTTCCTTGGTCAGAGGAGACTTCGTCGGCAGATTCTACTGGGAGCAAAACAGGCCTGCGGCATGTGGGTGTCTCCCTCACATCCGCCTCCACATTCCTTGGGGCAGGAGCTGGGCCAGAGCTAACCACAACAGTGATTAGCCAACTTGTTATTTTTGAATTGTTGTAATAGTTTTATTACATGGTTATATATGAAGGAAGGAAGGAAGGAAGGAAGGAAGGAAGGAAGGAAGGAAGGAAGGAAGACATGAATGAAGAGTTTAATTACCAAGAATTCAGATGATATCCATGTAATTTAAACAATTGAAATTTCATTCCTGGGTCCACATGAATACACATGAGCACACACGCACATGTGGTGTGAGGGCAGTGATGGGCTACCAAAATTTTTACTGCCACACTGTGGGCGTGGCTTATGCATTTTGTTTCAACATCTTTCAGTGTAAATTGGATGCTCTGGGGTGGAGCTCCATTTTCGCTACCCCACTGCGTTCCCCCCAATCCGGGCAGTAGCCCACCCCTGATTATCTACTATATAAAGTGTATGTATACACACGCATGCACAGCTCTTCTAAAATTATACACATTCATTTAAATTATACACAACCTCATTTACTGCGATAGGAAAAACATACCCAGAGCCCAGAAGGAAAAAAAATTAAAAAAATAAAACTTTTGCTATCGGTACTGTGTACTTGACCAAAACTTTGCTACAGGTACTGTGTACCTGACCGTACCCGTACGAGCCCATCACTGTGTGAAGGGCAAGAGAAGACAATGAGATCAGGATTCAGGAATAAAGCAGTAAAGGACAGCTACAATGTTTTTTGTCAACCAAAAGATGTTATTTGCCCTGCAGATGAAAATTATAGGAATCATTTAGATAACAGTGAGTTTTCCAGCATGAAACAAATAACTAGTCTTCGACTTTAGGACTTTAATCAAAATAATCTGTAAGGAAACATTTCATATGTCAAATAAAGTACCACAAAATAATGCCATATTTCAGTAGATATGGGTGGGGGTTTGGGAGGGTAAATGTATATTATTAATACAGATATACCCCAGTCCTTTTTCTTTTGCATGTATCCCCCACATATTTTCTTTGCAAATGGTCCCATTTTATCTCCACAACAGACCACTAAGATACATTGTGGGGAAAGGTAATCATCACAGAGTCCATGGTAAAATGGGGACTTAAAGATGGAATTTCCCCAAAGCCAACACATTCCCATGCATACACAAACATGTAAAACAACTCAGTCATACAGATATGTTATCTGCCTTTTGTGTTGAATTTGGGAGAAATCCAGCTTTATCTCTTAAAATCTTACTGCAGCACAGGTGTCTTATGTCTATTTATTCCAATTATATATATATATCTGTTCTGCCGGCGTGTTTCAACCGCCCATAATTACAGGGTAATTAGTCCAGGAAGACACACACCACACGATAAAAGGAAAACCCAGAAATTTTTATAAACAGAAAAACAGAAACAGCTCCCTTTTTAAATGTCAAAGGGATTTTCTGGTACACACAAGGCACAGGTTAAATGCAATCCAATTGCTCACCCAATAACTGGGAAATTGAGTCCAATTCTAAAGTCCAGAGAGTCCACACACAATCTTGAACAGCACAAAAACCACAATCTTGACGAAACAATGAATCAAATAAACTGCCATGAGGCTAAAACACCAAGCTGCACTTTTATCTGTAGCACTAATTACAGTAGCCCTACCCAACCACAGGTGTCCTCATTTTCTCTTGTAATAATCCTTCAGTTGTTGTCTCCTATGTATCACTCTACGCATGCATGGATGTGCCATTAATTCTTGTTCAGTATCCAGGGATGATACACATGATTGATCTCCTCCTGGGCTGTCTGCCAAACTCCCCTCTTCCCTGTCACTCATGCTTCCTTGGTCAGAGGAGGCTTTGTCGGCAGATTCCATCGGGAGCAAAACAGGCCTGCAGCATGTGGATGTCTCCCTGACATCCACCTGCACATTCCTTGGGGCAGGAGCTGGGCCAGAGCTAATCACAACACACACACACACACACACACACACACACACATATATATATATATATATATACACACACACACACACACTGTATTAATAATATGAATTTGCATATTAATCAATGTGAAAGTTGGATTGCATTTTCAGTAGTTTAACACAAGATTTAAAGTGTTTCCTTACACATCTGAAGTTAGTTGGGGGAAAGATCAAAAGCAACATGAGAAAATATTATTTTACTGAAAGAGTAGTAGATCCTTGGAACAAACTTCCAGCAGACGTTGTAGATAAATCCACAGTAACTGAATTTAAACATGCCTGGGATAAACATATATCCATCCTAAGATAAAATACAGAAAATAGTATAAGGGCAGACTAGATGGACTAGGAGGTCTTTTTCTGCCGTCAGACTTCTATGTTTCTATGTTTCTATGTTTCTATTGTGTTGATAAAAATTCATTCTTAAATAGTTATTCATGCAAGAAACTCAACTCAAGATTATTTAAAATGATAACTATCATTTTCATCTGCAGGGCAAATCTAGTTAGGAAATTGCAGATCACCAATTGCAGAAAATGAGCCATTGCATAAATGATCTGTCACACAAATATATATGGTTTCCTCCTTTTCCCCTAAACAAACATAAACCTTTGTTTAAGAGAAAGGAGGTAACTCTTTTCTGTGTTTTTGCTAATCTTCTAGAAATTGATTTGGCAACTTTAAGACTTGTGGACTTCAACCCCCAGAATTCTCCAGCCAGCTAAAGAGGGAATGAAAATTTCTGTTTGCAGGACTAAAAGAAATAAGTATTTGATTCCTCTCTGGTCAGAGCTCCTAAAAATACAGAAAAGAATAGAGAAACTCCTATATTTTGACTTCTATTACAACACCAGTCCTCCAAGTTAACAGACAGTTCTATTTCAGGTACACCTTGGCTCAGTGGCAGGGCTTTATAGATTTATTCTAAGCATAACTCCAGCTGTCAAGCTTCCTGGTCATAAGCAATCAATATCATGCTCTCTGCAAAATTAAGGTCATGCACATGACTGCTGTAGCTACTGTTTTCTTTGCTACAACCCCAAGGCCTTCTAGCCTGACTGGTCAATGGTGAGAAGTGTTAGAATTGTAATTCAGTAATATCTAGAGCCTCACAGGTGACCCACTATTGATAAAGATAAATCATTTTACTATGTCCAGAAGTGTCAGGTCTCTTCCAGATGTCCTCACTAGAGGAAGATATAAAACCCTATGGATATAACTTCACTTGAAACACTGCATCTCACAATGAACATCAAGCCCCTTTCACCTCTCCAGAAATGAATAGGAGTAGGAGTAGGAATAGGAGTAGGAGTAGGTATAGGAATAGACCTTGAGTGTCTCAACCCCCTGCCTAGGCAGGATACCCTATACTAGTGATGGCAAACCTTTTCCCAGTGACCAATAAGGTACCACAGAGTTGGCCTTCTCCAGGTCCCGTAGACAAAACAATATTGTCTGGCGGGCCCTAGGGGAAGAGCCTTCTCTGTGGCGTTCCTGGCCCTCTGAAATCAACTCCCCCGCAGAGATTAGAATCACCCCCACCCTCCTTGCCTTTTGTAAGTTACTGAAGACCCATCTATGTCAGCAGGCATGGGGAAATTGAGATATCCCGAAGCTTATATAGTTTATGTATGGTATGACTGTATTGTATGGTTTTAATGACGGGTTTTTAGATATTTTTAAAAATATTGGATTTTTCACTTGTTATTATTGTTGTGAGCTACTCTGAGTCTTCGGAGAGGGGCGGCATACAAATCTAATAAATAATAATAATAATAATAATAATAATAATTATTATTATTATTATTATTATTATTTAGTTAATTAATTAATTAATTAATTAATTCCCCCCCCCCCTCGGGTGCCAAAAGAGCGTGCAGGCACACTATCGCACATGCATGAGTGCCCATACCCATAATTCAATGCCCAGGAAGGGCGAAAATAGCTTACCCCACCCCTCTGGAGGCCAAAAATGGCCTGTTTCCCAACTTCTGGTGGGCCCAGTAGGCTTCTGTTTCGCCCTCCTCAGGCTCCAAAGACTTCTGTGGAGCTGGGGGAGGCTAAAAATGCCCTCCCCCATTCCTCCAGAGGCTCTCTGGAAGCCAGTGCTTCTGTGTGAGCCAAAAATTAGATGGCTGGCACACATGTGCACAGTGGAGTTGAGCTAGGGCAACAGCTCATGTGCCATCAGATATGGCTCTGCATAGGTTTGCTATCATTGCCCTATACCATTTTAGACCAATAGTTGTCCAATCTCTTCTTTAAAACTTCCAGTGTTGGAGAAGCCACAGCCTCTGTAGGCAAGTTGTTCTGCTGATTAATTGTTCTAATTAAAATTCAAGACTCTAATCTTGAAGCAACCTTGAAATGTCCAAATCAAAATGAACCAGATTTGAAAACCTGCTGGACTTAGACCAACTCAAGAGTTACTGACTTAATGAGATCTAAGATACTTTGTGGACTAATAAGCACCAGGTACACTCAGGTGAATTTCATCCATTTCTAGCATAAAGATTCTGCTAGAAATCAGGATAATATTGGAATACTTGGAATCAGTGAAGGGCCGCTCTTATTACCTCCTGCTGGAGCTCCCTCCCTCAAAGACCGTTGCAGGCATAGGGGCACCCATCAGTTGTGCATGTACCTGTCAATGCAAGATTTGGCTTCTACACATGCTATTTTTGCTTCTGTGCATGCGCATAAGCAAAAAATAGGTGAAAATGCAGTGTTCCCTCGACTTTCGCAGGGGATGCGTTCCGAGACCTCCCGCGAAAGTCACATTTCCACGAAGTAGAGATGTGGAAGTAAATACACTATTTTTGGCTATGAACAGTATCTCAAGCCTTCCCTTAACACTTTAAACCCCTAAATTACAATTTTCCATTCCCTTAGCAACCATTTAGATTATTACTCACCATGTTTATTTATTAAAGTTTATTAAAAAAAATATTTATTAAAGGCGGATGAAAGTTTGGCGATGACATATGACGTTATCGGGCGGGAAAAACCATGGTATAGGGAAAAAACCGCGAAGTATTTTTGAGTTAATATTTTTTTAAAACCGTGGTACAGTGATCCCCCGAGTTTCGCGATCTCGATCTTTGCAAAACGCTATATCGCGATTTTTCCACCCGATGACGTCACTCCCTTCCTTTCTCATCTTTCTTTCTCTCTCTCTTTCTCTATCTTGCTTCTTCCTCTCTCACACTCTCTTCCTCCCTCTCATCTCTTTCTTTCCTTCTCTCTCTTTCTCTATCTCTCCCCCTCTTGCTCTCGAGCGGCTGGTGGCACCCAGGGAAGGTTCCTTCGGCCGCCCACCAGCTGATCTGCTCGGCAGCGCAGTAGCAGCAAGGAGCCAAAGATGGGGTTTCCCCTTTGCGTGGGCAACGGGGAAACCCCATCTTCGGCTCCTCGCTGCTACTGCGCTGCCGAGCAGATCAGCTGGTGGGCGGCCGAAGGAACCTTCCCTGGGTCTTCAACTCCCAGAGCGGCGGACAAGCGGGCAGGCAGGCGGCTCCTCAGCTGCTGGGTCTTCCCAGGTGCGGAAGTAAAAACACCATCTGCGCATGCGCGGCCATGGAAAAAGGAGCGCGCATGCGCAGATGGTGTTTTTACTTCCGCACCGCTACATCGCGAGAAATCGATTATCGCGAGGTGTCTTGGAACGGAACCCTCGCGATAATCGGGGGATCACTGTATAGACTTTTCACGAAGTTCGAACCCGCAAAAATCGAGGGAACACTGTAGTTGAAATCTCACTCTCGCACATCCTTGTGCAAGATTTGGCTTGTTGTGCATGTGCAGAAGCCAAATCTTGCATTGGGGTGCACAGGTGCGCATGCACCCCAGATTTTCCTACTAGAGCCGTGCACCTGGGCACACTGTCTGTTGCCCGCCACTGCTTGGAATGATGAGTAATTGGAATGCTTGAAACCTTGCCTTGGTTTTTCTTCTTCTTCACTTGAGATGAACTCTATGCTTCTGTTACTCTTCATAACAAACGCTTCTGGACTCATGATCTTATCTATCCTATCTTCAAAACTCAGCTTGGACATGAACTACATTTTTGATGCTAGCTTCTGTACAAATAGTCTTCAAATTATGAGCATAATTGAGCCCAAAATTTCCCGTGCTAGGCAAGGCAGTTGTTCAGCCAGTTTTGCCCAATTTTACGACCTTTCTTGCCACAGTGATTTAGTTAGTAACATGTTGTTGTTAAGTGAATCTGGATTCCCCATTGACTTTGCCTGTTGAGATCACATGACCATGTCACATGTCATAAATACATTCCAGTTGACAAATTGCCAATTTTATTCACACGAGCATGGGGATGTTGCAATGGTCATTTTTCACTGCCATTATAATTTCCAACAGTCACTAAGTGAATACAGTGATCCCTCGTTTTTCGCGGGGTATGCGTTCCAAGACCAGCCACAAAAAATGAATTTCCATGAAGTAGAGGAAATATATTTTTTATGTATTTAACGAGTATTTGGACTTTTTAAAACCCTCCCTGTATTGTTAATTATTAACAACCCACTGATGCTGACCTCTGAGAGAGACCAGCTTCTCTCAGCAGTCAGCAGCAGTGGTAGTGGCTTTACTGTAGTCGGGCGGCAGCAGCCAATCTTCAGAGGATTGAGAAACATCAGTGAACAAGACAAGCTGAGCCTTCCCCTGTGACGCGTGGGCTAAAGGAAGTCTCCGCTGCAGTTTCCACACACACACAAGCCGTCCCTGCCCCGGCGTTCTAAACCATAAGTCCCCTTTGAAAAAAACGTGAAGTAGCAAATCCGGGAAAGATGAATCGCCAAGTAGCGAGGGATTACTGTAGTTGTAAGTTGAAGGCTACCTACCTACAATTCTGGCCTCTTTTCCTATGTTCCCTCCACTTGTACATTTCTTAGATAGATCATAAAAATGGGAAGGAGGCAACCATAGTAAACATGTACTCTTTGTAAGTGACAGGGGGAAAATGCCAGTCAGGCATGGGGAAATTGATTCCCCTGGGCCGTTTCCGTTTTACGCAAGGTTTGTCTGAGATGTAGGATTGGTTTTATATTAAGGGTTTTAAATTGTTTTTATCGTTAGATTTGTAACGTGTTTTGTTTTGTGAGCCGCTCCAAGTCTCCGGAGCGGGGCGGCATACAAACCTAATTAATAATAATAATAATAATAATAATAATAATAATAATAATAATAATTTAAAGCTAGTGACTTACCGGTACCTCCTTGCATCCAGCTTCAGCAGTCTAATTAGCAAAAGAAAACTGACCCAAAGTCACCCAACTGGCTTACAGCCTAAGGTGGGACTAGAACTCACAGTCTCCTGATTTCTAATCTGATGCCTTAACCACTGCACCAAACTAGTCTCCACTATTTGCTTATTGAGTTATTTTTTATGGAAGTGAAATAAAAAGGATGTGTGCGCTGAAATTTTATGAAAAAGTTCACACGAGACGTTTGGACAAAGAGAACAGAAATGTTTATTCTCTCTGGGTATACCAAAAACGGTTTGCAAAGCGGGTGCTCTTCACAAGGGAAGAGACACTTGTACAGAAGCTAAAGAGCAGGTTATATAGGTTTTACAAATCAGAAAGGTACATAGAATTCCTCAACTTATCATAGGGGTACACAGAATTCCTTGCCCAAATATGGTCCACATCCTGCCTCCCTCTCCCGAAGATGAATATCACCTTATATGGTTTATTGGGTAGACAGCAAACATTTATCTTGTTAAACAGCAAACATTTATCTTGTTAAAAACAGATCCCAAAATGACAGTCACAAGATAAGAAAAAACAGGAAATCCTAATCTTGTTAAAGACAGAAACTACAGACAGCAAATACTGATATTCTTAAAATAAAACTTAAATTATTTTATACACAATGGATTTTTCCTTCAATTGCATAGACTCTAACTCATAATTACAAAAATGTAAGAAGGTTTTTGGACAATGAAGAACTAGAAACATGCTTTTCTTGAGAGTTTTCATTGTGGTCTTACCAACAAAAATATCAATGCCATATCACATAGTCATCAACTATTTTAAATGGCAGCAAGAACCTGGTTGATAACAACGAGTGGGTAGCAGACTCAGCTTTCCCACATAATGAAGATAATTCAGTACCTGGAGTAAAACCTCATGAAACAGAAGCTGTTTTCAGGAAACAGGGTATGATATCATGAAGAGGAGGCGAAGACCTATGCTTCACCCCTCTTCCACCCTCTTTCTCCTTTATAGATAGTCACAGTTCCCAGTCCAATTGAGCATTTGTACCTTTTATGACCTTTCTTCAGATTCCCCTGTCAACATGTTGACATTAATGGCAGAGGGGTCAAGAAACAACACATGCCTGAGGCTTACATGAAGACCTCTACCACAGCAATAACTATGTTGGCTTGAAAAATTGAGAAATGCCAAGCAATCAAAAATGATCTCTTTTTTATTTTTGCTATGGCTGCATAGTGTACTTACATGCCGGTAAAACTGCAAAGGCTTTTAAAAAAAAATAAACACACACACACAACCTTTTTTTTGGGTCTGCCCTGGATTTATTTGAAAGGAATGATTTGGAAATGTTGCACCTGGCAGACGGCAGAGGTGGGTTTTAAGGAGTTTGCGAAAGGCAAGGAGGGTGGGGGCAATCCTAATCTCTGGGGGGAGTTGATTCCAGAGGGTCGGGGCCACCACAGAGAAGGCTCTTCCCCTGGGTCCCACCAGACAACATTGTTTCATCGACAGGACCCGGAGAAGGCCAACTCTGTGGGACCTAACCGGTCGCTGGGATTCGTGCAGCAGAAAGCGGTCCCAGAGATATTCTGGTCCGATGCCATGAAGGGCTTTATAGGTCATAACCAACACTTTGAATTGTGATCGGAAACTGATCGGCAACCAGTGCAGACTGTGGAGTGTTGGTGTGACATGGGCATATCTGGGAAAGCCCATGATTGCTCTCGCAGCTGCATTCTGCACGATCTGTCTGTAGAATGTTAAAATTATTAGAATTAATTTTTTAAAGAATGCTTTATTATTGTTTTAGACAATGAAATGAAGAAGCTTTTTAAAATAAATGCTTTATCTGAAGAGGCCCAATGCTTTTGTATCTTCTTTTAAATAGTAGAGAATAATGTCCTGTTTTAGTATTAAGATAAGGCAACTGAGTTAAACCCTTGCCTAGTCATGTTTGGAGTAGATCTATTTAAATAATTGGGAGGAGTTAGTATGATTACATTGAAGAAAACTTTCTGGCATTAATATACTGCTATAATGTGCATTTCTCCAATTCTTTGCTATTTCTTTGGGTCAGGCACACATGCACAGAAGTGCACAGCAAACAGCATATATCATCTGTATTGTTTGCTGTTTGCTGGGAGACAGAGGCAGAATTTTTTTCCCTGTTTTCCTTCCACAAAGCTAAAATGTGTCTTATACTTCAGTGCATCTTATACTCCAAAAAACACAGCCTTGCTGCTGCTTGTCCTCTTTTTTTTCCTTCCACATTTCCCAGCATTATAGATTACCCCAGAGAGCCAGGCCTTCACATAATGATGTCCACTAGACTAGATAATAATTTGAACTTGGTCATTGTGCCTCAGGTGAGAACTCTAAATTGAGTAGTTCTATAAACCATTTGTTAATTTTCTTGATTATCTGTGGCATTCTCAGGAGGCTTGTCCAATACCAAAGTATAAAAGCTTCAATACTTTTCTTAACCCGCTTGTCCAAAACCTAAAGTTTGCTTCCACCGAAAGTCTCAAAGGGAACCTTGCTTTGTTTTTATGGACTAGTCTTTGTTCATAATAGACACACCACGGCATCTGAATATCTTTTCCTACGTCTTTATTACTACTCTGAATCACATTTATTGGCTATTGTTTCCTTTAATGTAAAGAATCAGTGTTAAACAGGAAAAACTAGCCCTCACTTTAGCATCTTGTCCATCCTAAAATAGTCACTATTAGTGATGGGCGAACCCAACGGTGTTCGGGTTCGGCAAGTTCGGCCGAACTTTACGCAAAATTTGGCCAAACCCGAACCGAACCTGAACTTGAACCTGAATGGGGAATCCCTCCCACGAAGAGATTCTGGGGGCGGAGCTTTGACATCACCAGCAGGTTGCTAAGGATGCCAAGGTGATCACTTCCTGGATTCCATGGAATCCAGGAAGTGATCACCTTGGCATCCCTAGCAACCTACCGGTGACGTCAAAGCTCCGAACGCCAAACACGACCCCGAATTTTGCCTGAAGTTTGAAAAATTTTTGGGTTCACGTTCAGCATACCGAACACTGCAAAATTCGGTATAGACCCGAATTGTGCGGGTTCGGTTCGCCCATCACTAGTCATTATACATACAGGATGCTAATCATCAGAAGTCTAATTGCATCTTTTTAGTTTTTAAAAAAATATATTATGAAAAGGCATTCTACAGTATTTTGTTTTTTTGCCAGGTGTGGTGGCTCCCATGACAAAACAGCCAGGATAATTAAGATGATGGCTTTGCACTTGGGTACTTCCTTGCCCAAATTAAAAATAAAACAAAAGTAGGAGGGGGGAAAACGGTGGCAATAATAAACACTGGGGAAAAAAGAAAAAATGAATCCTTTCAGAACAGGCACTTATTTCTAATGAAGAGAGAAAATACGTCCATAGTCCTGATGTCAGGCAATCCTATTCTTTATCCAATGAAAGGAAATAATTTGTTTAGTTCAGCCTGAAGTAACCCAGAATGCTTTGGGGTGAGGTGCAGTGCCAAATTGTACTACATATGAATACAGCTAGAAGCTCTACCTATCGTTTTTGACACATGCCATCCTTTTACATGACCAAATAAAACATAGGGCGGGACAATCTTCAGTTTACCCCCTGATTAGTCCCAGTGGTACCAAACCGAATTCTCTGTTCATTGTAGCAATTATGTAATTGCCAATATATGGGATTAGCTCTGATCAGCATTTCCTAAGGTGAGAATTAGAGCATTTCAGAATCCCAGAAAGCATTTTCTAAATGTTTGTTATCTCCATTTGCAAAATGTTTAATTGCTCTTGTGGAACCTTTGCAATGAAATGTCATTCAGAATGCAGTGGGAATGACATTTTTCTGATTACAATTGTAACTCAATTGGCCACTTACACCCCGGAAGCCTGCTTCAGAAAAGGCAGATTTCTGGAGAATGGATATTATGCGATGGCGGGATGCAATTCAGTTCTGCCCGTTTATCTCTTTAACTCATATGCTGCTTTTTCACTTGATCAAAAAATTTCAAAACCCTCTATAGTAAGATCAAAACTATCTCACCAGAATGAATAAGCGCTCACTGAATTGTTTTTAATTTTTAGTACTTGTTTGGAAATAACAGAGTTGGGAAAACAGATATGTTGTGACATTATTTGCTCAATTGTGAAAAAATAAAATTTGCTGTCTGTGCTTTAGAAAAGCAACTGCACCCAGGCAGAAAAGGTTCCTACCCCCACTTCCCTCCTGCCTTCATATATTCATGCACAACTTTACTCACAAGCATCCAAGCATGTTGTTGCAGCTGCCTGTGATAATTGAACCACCGACTGGCATTTTCAAGGATGTGCAGACAGCCTCACCCCAACCAGGCTCTTAGAATACAAACACAACTCCTAAGACAGAATGGGAAGAGGGTGTGGGGTGTGGGGCAGTGTTGGCACCTGGTGTTTGACCAGGAACCCGCGGACTCGTAGGGCGTTGTAGCCAGGCGCGCTTTTCATCCATAGAAGATCTAATCAGCTGTGATTAAGACCTTGCTAGAGGTCCCCGAAGACGCCTTTCAGGGTACGTACCAGTCGTGGCAGAGTCGCTGGAAAAAATGTGTAGAGGCCCAAGGACAATACTTTGAAGAATTTTAAGAGTTTGTGCAAATCTGTTCAATAAATTACTTTTAAAAATAATAATTGCATTACTTTTGGAACGTACCCTGTATTATAATAGGCAAGAGGACTTTCAACTGCCTGGACTATAAGCTATGACCATGTTTGTGAACCTTGGGCATGTGTGCCAGAGGTGACACTTAGGGACCTCTTTGCAGGCGCTAGAGCGGAAAATAACTAGAAAATGGCCAAAAAAGCAGGTCGTTTTCCAGCCTATTTCCCAGTCATTTCCTACCCGTTTTCCTGCCATTTTTAAGACATATCTCCTTTGCCTATCTGCTTAAGTGTCCTTAGTAATTGTACATGAAGTTTCTCTGACTTTCAAACAGCAACTGATGTAAAGCTAGTGTAGTTAAAGCTATCTAACGTTTCTGAGCTCTGAGCCCAACTACTGGATTTTATATAAATTGCTGCTGCTGTCATATCAGCTACAGATGGTAAAATGTGCCTGTAGGCAATGGTATTACTCTTGTTTGTCATTTGGGATTACTAAAAGCTCTTTCTGTTCCATTCTAAATGGTAAATTTAAAATAGATCTAAATAGTAAGCATGATAAAAATAATTAAAGTTGAGAAGAATATTAGTTGAGGCATGCTGGATAAGCATGCTTATTGAGAATGGTAGAAGAGCTATTTAATGTTTTTAAGGCAGATGTACCCATAGTCTTTTAGAAAAATGAATAATTGATCAAACTTGGGAGATACTGATATTCAAAAAAATTAGGAATCCTGAGGACAGATGCTAGGTCTTTGTCTGTCTGGAATGTTATCCACACTCTCGTTGAATACAATTCAAAATATTCAATACATCCAGGAAGTGTCTCAGCTCCATTTAATTTCTACTTTGTCAAAATTATAGTATCCAAATAGGTAAGTGGCTATTCATTATGAAATTTCTCATCATGGATCTTTGAAAAAAGTATCATCCTAAGACTCATCATCCCAAAAAGTGTTTCTGGATATTTGTAAATATAATTAATTACAGAAGAATTCAATTTGTTTACCACATTTACAACATTTACTGTAACGCTCTCTACATGGGGCTACCTTTGAAGAGTGTTCGGAAACTTCAGATCGTGCAGAATGCAGCTGCGAGAGCAATCATGGGCTTTCCCAAATATGCCCATGTTACACCAACACTCCGCAGTCTGCATTGGTTGCCGATCAGTTTCCAGTCACAATTCAAAGTGTTGGTTATGACCTATAAAGCCCTTCATGGCACCGGACCAGATTATCTCAGGGACCGCCTTCTGCTGCACGAATCCCAGTGACCAGTTAGGTCCCACAAAGTGGCTCTTCTCCGGGTCCCGTCAACTAAAAAATGCCACTTGGCGGGACCCAGGAGAAGAGCCTTCTCTGTGGTGGCCCCGGCCCTCTGGAACCAACTCCCCCCAGAGATTAGAATTGCTCCCACCCTCCTTGCCTTTCGTAAGCTACTTAAAACCCACCTCTGCCGCCAGGCATGGGGGAATTGAGATACTCTTTCCCCCTAGGCCTTTACAATTTTATGAATGGTATGTCTGTATGTATGTTTGGTTTTTTTATAATAATGGGTTTTTAATTGTTTTTAGTATTGGATTATTATTATATGCTGTCTTATTATTGCTGTTAGGCGCCCCGAGTTTCCAGAGAGGGGCGGCATACAAATCCAATCAATCAATCAATCAATCAATCAATAAATATACAATATAAGATTAGTGCAGCTGTCCATCACCATGACCTTTCCACCATTCTAGTTTCTAGTTGTTGTTCTAATGATTTCATTATTTGCAATCTTCCAGAATGGGAGAGAACTGACAAAAGCACAGTAAGGCTAAGATACTGTAAGTGGCTATTTCAATAGGACAAGGCCTCTCTCTATCTCATTTTATTATATTTATGCTGTTGTTATCTGTGTTGTGCATGTCAAGGGTTAGTACATGGGAGAAAATAACTTTCAAAGAAGTAATAATGCACCCTTTGATATTGTATTGCTGAGAATGGGAATGTCACTGAGAAGGTTTTAAGTTTACAGTCCCACTAAATTAGATTTTGACTTCCTACAAATGTCCCATTATTGATTTATAAGAAAAGGGAGATTCGGTATTTAAAAGTAAATATCTGTGGCTATATTTTCTACAGTGTTTTATATCCCAATTCAACTTTTGCTTCTAAATGTAGTTTTCAAATGATTATTTAAAGTTAACTGTATTAACCATGTCAAAATATTTGTCTTGTGAATCAGAAAATAAAACCCTCTTGTTTTGATCTGCTTAGTTATTCTGGAATTCAGTGTTTAGTACAGAATTTTAATTCCAATGTAGTGATGTGATTCTGACATAGTTTGCCAAAATATAATATAAATGCACGAATTGAACAGCTAGCAAATATGAAAATATCATGCAGTCTCCTAGTAATATCGACAAGCTACAGCATTTGCTACCTGAGTAAGCATTTTGGTTTTTTCTCACTGACCCACTATTGTAATTCACACAGTGATTCCTCTCTCTTTGGCAGCTCAAAAGTAACCAAGAAGACAAAGAAGTCCAGGAAAATTAGAAATTACCGTAGTTGGAATGTGAACTTGAGTTTGTTTCCCTGGCTTTTCTCAAATTGCTTGTACTGTAAGTAGGCTGATGAGACTAAGTGCCATGAGCAGCTGGAGTGCTGAAATAAAACTGTATGTAGATGATTTGAGGAATTATGCTCTTTGCAGCAAAGTTTGATTGCCTTGGTTCATAGAAATTATGTATTTAAATCAGTATCCCCTAAAGCTTTTTGGTATACTGGGGAGCTTCATTTTTTTTATATAAAGTAATTTATTCTTAGCTGGTGTAACTTTTTAATTCCTGGGCTTGAAGACATAACTTTCAGGAGTTGCACATTCATCTTACTACTACCAAACACAAACCATTTTCAGTTGATCAGAATTCTGCTAGTGAAATGGCCTTCATCATTTCTCTTTTACAGACTTGTTTTGCTGCTTTTCTATTCCTAAATTCCTTTTTTTCCCCAACTCAGCCTTTTTTAATTCCCAATCAACATTAAGTATTTGTAATAATTCAGAACCAGCTCCTTGCCTGACTTATGGTCTTTATCAATGGTCATTCCTACCTTCAAAAAGGGAGACCCCAGCTTGGTTGAAAATTACAGACCAATCTCACTGGGTTGCGTCACATATAAAGTTATGGTATCAATCATAAACCAACCTATCACCCTCCACTTAGAGACAAACAACCTGCTCTCTAACAAGCAGTTTGGTTTCAGGAAAAATTTGTCCTGTGATCTGCAACTCCTACAGTGCAGAAATATTTGCACCATACAACTCGACCAGGTTAAAGCAATAGATGCAATCTACAAGGATTTCTGCAAAGCCTTTGATTCAGTGGTACATGACAAACTACTGTTAAAACTAAGCTCTTTCTGGATCCCTGCATAAGTGAGTCACCATGTTCCTGTCAAACAGGCAACAAGTAATCAAATTACAGTAGTATCCCCTAAGGCAGTGTATTAGGATCAAGTTCTTTGCCGCCCAATCCCAAAGGACTCAGGGCGGCTTACAACAATATAAAAACACAAATACAGTAAAAAATAAGTCAAATATGGAAAATCTAAAACTATAACCCCAGTTAAAAACCCATAACTCAATAAATCAATCCACACATACATACCATTCAAGGTAATTTGCCCATGGCAGATGTCAGTTTAATGGCCCCCAGGCCTGCCAGCAAAGACAGGACTTCGTAGCCTTTCGGAAAGCTAGTAGGGTTGGAACAGTACAGACATCGGGGGGAGTTGGTTCCATAGAGCCAGGGCATCCACAGAGAAGGCCCGGGAGTCACTGCTCACAGTCACTCATGCCCTCATCACCTTGAGGCTCGACTACTGTAATGCTCTCTACATGGGGTTACCTTTGAAGAGTGTTCGGAAACTTCAGATCGTGCAGAATGCAGCTGCGAGAGCAATCATGGGCTTTCCCAAATATGCCCATGTTACTCCAACACTCTGCAGTCTGCATTGGTTGCTGATCAGTTTCCGGTCACAATTCCAAGTGTTGGTTATTACCTATAAAGCCCTTCATGGCACCGGACCAGGATATCTGCGAGACCGCCTTCTGCCGCACGAATCCCAGCGGCCGGCTAGGTCCCACAGAGTTGGCCTTCTCCGGGTCCCGTTGACTAAACAATGTCGTCTGGCGGGACCCAGGGGAAGAGCCTTCTCTGTGGCGGCTCCGACCCTCTGGAATCAGCTCCCTCCAGAGATTAGAACTGCCCCCACCCTCCTTGTCTTCCGTAAACTCCTTAAAACCCAACTCTGTCATCAAGTGTGGGGGAACTGAGACATCTCCCCCTGCCTATGTATTTTTTGTGCATGATATGACTGTATGTATGTTTTTTATATTGGGGTTCCTTGCTTTTAGATTTTTAAATGTACAAAATTCTAATTATTAGATTTGTCATTATATATATATTTTTTTTATCACTGTTGTGAGCCGCCCTGAGTCTGTGGAGAGGGGCGGCATACATATCAAATAAATAAATAAATAAATAAATAAACAATCAAACAAACAAACAAACATACATACATACATACATACATACATACATACATACATACATACTCCTGTTATCTCATACATGTTTGACAAATAAAATAAAATAAAATAAATGAAAGAATGAAAGAATGAAAGAATGAAAGAATGAAAGAATGAATAAACAAATAAATAATACCTGGCTATTTTCCCGACTCTTCCTTGCCTTTGCTTCCTGACTCCCCATCTCTTCTCCAACAATAGCATTGTTATCTGTACACAATGCTGGATACACTGATTGAACTGGGTAAACATCAAAAAGAGGAAGAAATCAAAGTATCAAAAGAGAAGAATCTAAGCCCCCAAGATTTCAAAACTTTAGGATGGAAACATAGCCCAGTTTACTGAAAATAGATTTTGCATTCTAAAAAACCTGGATTCAGACTTTCAACAACTCCAGTTAAAAAGATTAGATACCTACAGTTTATATCATCACACCCAATCAATGTAGGAAATACTGGGAAAAATAAGCAGTAACCCTAATGCTCCTAAGAATGTCTGTTTTATTATATTAATAAATGCTACAACAACACAAATGTGAACCTTTGAACTTTCTTACTTTTATGTTCCTGCATCTCTCCACTGACCCACTTCTGCAGAACTGATGCCTAAAGCATTTTATTGCACAAATAAGAGCTTTGATTCTGTTGGCCCTTTCCTTCGTTGTCTTTTCATTAGTCTCTCACTTTAATCAGATTCTATCAGCATACGGTCCTTTTAAGTCCTTTAATTCTAACTATAATAATGAAAGCCATTTCTGATAGCAGCTTCTTTAAAATTCAGGGCAGGTTTTTACAGGTCACTGAGGTCGCTATGATGATATGCACAATCTAGTGCAGAAAAAGTAAAAAAGAAAAGCTTTTTAAGACTGGAAAAGTACCAGCTCTAATGAGGACTTGCTGCTGTGTTGTTTTGGCCAGAAGTAAAAACCAAAGTAATCTGACAGAGCCAGCCTTTTTCACCAGAAAACTGATCCTTTATGACTTTTACTGTGTTCAAACTTTTAGTTTTAGAGTCAACTTCTAAGTAACAATGGTTACTTCGAAGCAACCATTATGTTCAAAGATACTTCACAAGAAGCTCCCTTCATTCTTCCACTCGAAACAGAATACCCTACGAAACTAGACTTACAATCCTGGGTCTTGAAAGCTTAGAACTACGACGCCTTAAACGTGATCTAAGTATTGTCCATAAGATCATATGCTGCAATGTCCTGCCTGTCAAAGACTACTTCAGCTTCAACCACAACAACACAAGAGCACACAACAGATTCAAGCTTAATATTAACCGCTCCAAACTTGACTGTAAAAAATATGACTTTAGTAATCGGGTTGTCGAAGCATGGAACTCATTACCAGACTCTGTAGTATCATCCCTAACCCCAACATTTTTCCACGGTTGACCTCTCCAGATTCCTAAGAGGTCAGTAAGGGGCGTGCATAAGCGCACTAGTGTGCCTTCCGTCCCCTGTCCTATAGTCTCTCCTATATCTCGTATTTCTTCTCTACTATATCCTCTATAACCTTCATTGTGTATTATTGCGTATTGGACAAAATAAATAAATAAATAAATAAAAATATAAATATTGAAAGAGCTTCTCTTGTCCTGTATTGAAATGGCTTTTTGCTAATTTGTAAAATAACAACCCGCCAGCTGTATCTTTACTACTAAAAATCTGATGGAGATTTATTTGCGAACAAACACGGAACGTTTGTTTGCATCCTTTTCCTTCCAAAGGGTAGTCCATAACGGAAGCATAGGTAGAATCATTTGCATAGTTATTGTAAGTTGGACAAACCTAAGAAGAAATTCAACAACTCTAACTGATTTTCCACACATGTTTCTCCCATGCACAATTGCTTGATTAATCCATTTGATGAGTTTGCCTCTTTCCCTATTGCTGGCCTTCAGAGAAGGGCATGAGGAAGATATAATTGATATAGATATAGACATAGACACATATGACAAACGATACAACTTCCTTAAAGTGTGATCGTATTTCATATGTCTGTTTTGTTGTATGTAGGACTGGAGTTGGCACAGAGCTGAAATGGCGTCCAGAGAGGGGAAGCGTAATGCTTTATTTTCAGTGACATAATCCTAATGAAAAATTTTACTCTTCTCCGAAGGATTCATCTCCCTATTGCAGTGCCAATAAAGCAGCTTCAGTAACAGTTTCCTTCCTCTGGCAAATTGCAGATTCGGTGCAGGGATTTGTCAGAAGCAAACTTCATCTGACGACTATTATTTAAAAAGGCCAGGCAGACATGTTAAATGGATGTATAAGTATTTCCAAGGCTGGCCCGAACACAAGAAAAGAGCTGGGCACCAGCATCCTTGTTTATATTGCTAATGACGATCTCTCCTGGACTTTGTAGTATTTTGGCTGACAACTATTACGCACAGCCCAAAAACACCCTTGTGCAATTTATCTAACAACTTACATTCTTCACAACCCGTCCTGAAGTCTATTTCCCAGGCCACCCACTGTTAAAAATATTAACTCCCTTTTAGCAAATATTCATTATTCTTCATAATTTAAAAACACTACTCATTCCAGTGATATTCCCTGGAAACTAAAGATCAATATAAATTAAGCTGATGGTTGAAAACAATACAGGGAATCATTGTGATTGTTGTTTGTTTGTTTCTATTTCTCTCTTTTAGCTTTGTTTAAAACATAACATAGCTGAAAGGAGAAGTTTGTGCAGAATAGCAACAGTAATAGCATTTAGACTTATGTACAGCTTCATAGTACTTTTACAGCCTTCTCTAAGCATATTGCCCCCAACAATCCGGGTCTTCATTTTACCCATCTCGGAAGGATGGAAGGCTGAGTCAACCTTGAGCCGGTGGTGAGATTTGAACTGCTGAACTACAGCTACCCTGTTTCCCCGATAGTAAGACACCCCCGATTGTAAGACGTATCGGGGGTTTCAGGGGGGTCAGCTAATATAAGCCGTACCCCGAAAGTAAGACATATGTCTTACTTTCGGGGAAACACGGGGGTATTGCCGGGGGGAGCCCAATGACGTCGCTTCCAAGCTCCCTGCGCGCCCCTCGCCTTCGCCTCGCCGCGGCGCCACCGCCTCTTCCCCGGCTTGGCAAAGCGAAGGACGGCGCTGGTCCGAAGCGAGCCGAGCGGGCGGCAGCTTGCAGCGAAGGCGCTCGTCCCAGCAACCGAGTCCTGCAAGCGGCTAGCGAGGCCGACCAGCTCCGAGGCGAGCGGCCGGAGCTGCGCCCTCCTTCGCCCGCCTCCTTTCCGGCAGGTAGGTGGGGCTGCCCAACTGCGCAGAGCGGCTCCTCCCCTCCAGACACACGCTTCCCCGACACGCATCTGTGGCTACACGCGTGCACGCCGCTTGGAGCCCTGAGGTTGAACTTGGAAAAGGGCTCACGAGGCTCCTGTCCCGCGGCTGCCCTTCTGGACTCTGGGGAGATGCCTTCGGGAACGCGACCCTTTCAATTTTTTTCCAATGTAAGACATACCCCGAAAGTAAGACGTAGTGGGGCTTTTGGGGGTAAAAAGAAAGTAAGACACTGTCTTACTTTCGGGGAAACACGGTAGCAGTTAGCTGAAGTAGACTGCAGTGCTGCATTCTAACCACTGCGCCACCCCAGAATGTCCGTCACAAAACATTGTTTTGGCCATGTGAAGTAATGTCTGGAAGGTCGGCTAAAAAGAATTCACCAAATGATGATTAATTGAATTGATTATTTAATAACAGCATTATGAAAGTTCATGAGGTTAGCTGGGTGGGAAAATTCTGCTTTGTTCAGTCTAGAAACAAGGGAGAAAAATTGCTGCTGAGGAGATGGCCTGCTTCCTAGTTTGATTAATGTGCTCTAATAAGACCTCTGTCGTCTTCCTGGTGAAATTCTGATGTGATTCATAGATGCCGGACACTTATCTGACAGAAGCATTTCCGCAAGTGCTTTGGAGAAAATAGCCTGTGTGTGGTTTGAATGTCAGGGCTTTGACTCCAAGCAAAGATTACACGGAGTTCAAAGCAAAATGGTGTGATTTTAGAAATTGTTACAACTATATAGAAGAAATATACTGCATGTACTAAACCTGAGTTGTTTCCTGTTCAGTGGTGTTGATGCATAGAAACTATGATTAATTATATCATTTCATAATCTCTGTCCATGCTTTTTCCCCCCATTGCTTTCTCTTTAATATGAAACTAAATGGAAAAGCTGAGCAATTCAGATAAATAGTTATAGATAACCATGTTCCTGTAGCCTTTTCTTTGAGAAATCCTGTATATTTTATTTTATTCTGTTCAGTATGATATTTGGGGACCAATTTAGGATTCTGACTGACAGTGTTCCCTCTAATTTTTTTTTGGGGGGGGCGGAAAAATATAGTGTCTGAGCGGCAGTCCCTTCGGGACTGGGCGGCACAGAAATAATAAATAAATAAATAAATAATAAACAAACAAACAAACAAACAAAGAAATAAATAAAAACCCACCCTGTTTTGCCTCAGAGAATTTCAAAATAAAATACTGTACTGTGTGTCTATAACAGTGAGCTCATAATAGGGCAACTCTATCAATATCAAAATGCCACTTAAATAGTTGAGCTAGTTTCAAACTAGGTTTTGATTTTCTTTCTCTCTTCCTTACTCCCATTCTTTTTCTTTCTCTTTTCCTTCCTCTTTTTTTTTCTATCTCTTTCTCTCTCTTCCTCTCTCTCTCCTTCCCTCTCACTCTTTCCCTCTCGGCTTCTGGGCAGGTTTGGAAAACTCTGAGTTGATGATGATTTTTAAGTGAGCGATTGCTCACTGCTCAGCTTAGAGGGAACTATGCTGACTGATCTCATTGTTTGTAGTCAAGGGGTAATATCATGATTACTTTGAATTACTTAAAGGAAATGTACTTTATTTTCCTCTTCAGGTATTCAAAAAGAGGAAATACAAGTACATCAAATGTTACTCACTTCTAGTGATGGGCGAACCCAACGGTGTTCGGGTTCGGCAAGTTCGGCCGAATTTTATGCAAAATTCGGCCGAACCCGAACTGAACCCGAACTCGAACCCGAACGGGGAATCCCTCCCATGAAGAGATTCCGGGGGCGGAGCTTTGACGTCACCGGAAGGTTGCTAAGGACGCCAAGGTGATCACTTCCTGGATTCCATGGAACATGACCCCGAACTTTGCCCGAACTTTGGATAAATTTCGGGTTCATGTTCAGCAAACCGAACACCGCAAAATTCAGTACGGACCCGAATTGTGCGGGTTCAGTTCGCCCATCACTACTCACTTCCACTAAACAATATATGCACTGTGAAGACATATGGGGGCGGAGAGATATCTTAGGAGAGCTTTTCCATAAAATTTGAATAAAAGGCAATACCGTCACCACCATAACATATAATGCTTGAAATGATGTCGTTTAATACCAGTATTTACTTTTCCACATAATGATTTAATCACTGTCATTTACACTTCTGCCAATGATAGGCAAACTTTTTAAAACTGTCATGAAATAATTCCATATTTTGTCTTTTTGACCAAATTTTGGCAGTCTTGTCCATCTCTTAATTTCTGTCAAATAGTAGGAGGATCCAACTTTGCAATTGCCTTTTGAATAGCTGGTGAGGTGTGAAGGCTAAGTTGTCACTTGGCAGTGACAACTCTTGTTGTGCTATTTAATCTATTTAAATGATTCAGAGTTTTGAGTACTGTATTCAAGAAAATTCATGTAAATCTGTGTCCTCCTCTATGATATGTGAATCTGTGTTCCTCCCCCCCCCCCATAAATTATGGATCTTCCTTCCAAAATCTGGAGGTTTTGTTTATTTTTGATTTGATACTCTGTTTTGGAATCATAACGATGATCCCATGCTCTGTCAATTCTCACAATCTTGTGAGGAAATTCTTCAGTTGAATCTAATTAGCATGACAATATTTACTACAAATTTCAGCTCTTGAAGATTTTATCTCTGCTGTCAGCATGCGAGGAACCAATATTGCACAAAATATCCAACACTGAAAAAAAATTGTGGCCTACATCTTCCTGTGACATACCATGCCTCATAGCAACTACTCTTTGAGTAATCTGTCAAATGTCCTTAATCATTTTACTAATCTTTTCTTATGTGAAATTTGTTGCTTATTGCCAAGGTTGTCCATTTTGTTCATGGTCATGCAGTGCAGAATAGAATAGAATAGAATAGAATTTTTTTTGGGCCGAGTGTGATTGGACTTGCAAGGAATTTGTCTTGGTGCATATGCTCCCACTGAACATAAAAGAAAAGATAAGTCCATCAATAATCATAAGGCACAACACTTAATAATAGTCTGGGTACAAATAAGCAATCCAATCATATTAGGAACCAGTCAATATAAATTGTAAGGATACAAACAACAAAGTTACAGTCATACAGTCATTTGTGGGAGGAGATGGGTGATGGGAATGATGAAAAGATTAATAGCAGTGCAGACTTAGAAAATAGTTTGACAATGTTGAGGGAATTATTTGTTTTCCAGAGTAATGGCGTTAGTGAAAAAACTGTTCTTGTATCTAATTGTTATGGTGTGCAGTGCTCTATAGCATCATTTTGAGGGTAGAAGTTGAAGAAGTTTGTGTCCAGGATGTGAGGGGTCTATAAA
The DNA here is from genome assembly GCF_031021105.1 of Erythrolamprus reginae. Lineage (NCBI taxonomy): Eukaryota > Metazoa > Chordata > Lepidosauria > Squamata > Dipsadidae > Erythrolamprus > Erythrolamprus reginae. The sequence continues at coordinate 77,584,448 of NC_091952.1, forward strand.
TATTTTCACAGGCCTCTTTTTGACGCTGTATACAGGTCCTCAATGGAAGACAGCTTGGTAGCAATGGTTTTTTCTGCAGTTCTAACTATCCTAGGAGGTCTGTCTGTCTTGTTGGATTGCAGAAATAAACCAGACACTTATAGAGGTGCAGATGAGAGATTCAATAATTCCTCCGTAGAACTGTATCAGCAGCTGCTTGGGCAGTTTGAACATTCTTTGTTGTGCTTTTTTGATGATTGTTTTGATGTTAGGTGACCATTTTAGGTCTTCAGATATGATAAAACCTAGAAATTTGAAGGTCTCTACTGTTGATACTGTGTTTTCTAGTATTATAAGAGTATACCCAATCAGGTCAGTTGTAGGGGGCTTGGTTGTTGTTGGTATGTCTGAGATGGAGGTTGGGGAGATAGGTGGCTGTAGTTTTCTTTCAAACCTTCATTTATTTATTTATTTATTTTATTTTATTTTGTGGGTATATACACATAGTAAAATACATGATGAAGGTTATAAAGGAGATACTCATAGTAAAATATATCTAAGAAAGAATAGAAAAGAAGATATAGTAATAGAACATATCAATGAAAGAATAGAAGAAGAGATATAGGAATAGAAGAAAGGTATAGGAGATATAAGAGAGCAATAGGACAAGGGATGGAAGGCACTCTAGTGCACTTCTACTTGCCCCTTACTGACCTCTTAGGAATCTGGATAGGTCAACCATAGATAATCTAAGGGTAAATTGTTGGTGGTTTATGGATGACACTATGGAGTCCGGTAATGAGTTCCATGCTTTGACAACTCGGTTACTGAAGTCATTTTTTTACAGTCAAGTTTGAAGCGGTTAATATTAAGTTTAAATCTGTTGTGTGGTCTTGTGTTGTTGTGGTTGAAGCTGAAGTAATTGCCGACAGGCAGGACGTTGCAGCATATGATCTTGTGGGCAATAATTAGATCTTGTTTAAGGCGTCTTAGTTCTAGGCTTTATAGGCCCAGGATTGAAAGTCTAGTCTCGTAGGGTATTCTGTTTCAAGTGGAGGAGTGAAGGGCTCTTCTGGTGAAGTATCTTTGGACATTTTCAAGGGTGTTGATGTCTGAGATGCGATATGGGTTCCAAACAGATGAGATGTATTCGAGGATGGGTCTGGCAAAAGTTTTGTAAGCTCTGGTAAGTAGTGTGAGATTGCCAAAGCAGAAGCTACATAAGATTAGGTTTACAACTCTTGAAACCTTCTTGGCTATGTTGTTGCAGTGGGCTTTGGCACTTAAATCTTTTGTTGTGTTCAGGTCCTCTGCCAGTTGTTTATTTCCTACTACCTGGGAAGGTGGCTTGCCGTATTTAGTGATATTTTTAAGAGTTCTCCACATGTTTGCTGATTCATTTGTTGAGAATGCACATTACTCATACTGACATAATCAATACCATAAAATATCAATATTTTAAGAGGGTGTTGAAAATATTTACTGACCCCTCACATCCTGGACACAAACTGTTTCAACTCCTACCCTCAAAATGTCGCTACAGAGCACTGCACACCAAGACAACTAGACTCAAGAACATTTTTCGCCGAACACCATCATTCTACTAAAACATAATTCCCTCAACACTGTCAAACTTTTTACTAAATCTGCACTTCTATTTTTACTAGTTATTCTCATCATTCCTATCATCCTTTTCCTCCCACTTAGGACTGTATGACTGTAACTTGTTGCTTGTATCTAAGATTTTTATTATTATTGATTGTTTCATCCTTACTTATTTGAACCCTATGACAATGATTAAGTGTTGTACCACATGTTTATTGACAAATGTATATTTTCCTTTATGTAAACTGAGAGCATATGCACAAAGACAAATTCCTTGTGTGTCCAATCACTCTTGGCCAATTAAGAATTCTATTCTATTCTATTCTATTCTATTCAATAGTACATTTCAGTTAGAAGTACTCTTTCAAAAGTAAAAAATTCAATAATGGCATACAAGTAGTTCTCTTTTAGCGACTGCCTTGTTTAGTGATCATTAGCAGTTATGACAATCATGAAAAAGTAATCTTATGACTAATCCAAGCATTTATGATTAATTCAAGCACTATAGTGGTTAGAATGCAGTACTGCATGCCACTTCTGCTGACTGCCGGTTGCCTGCAATTTGGTAGATCGAATCTCACCAGGCTCAAGGTTGATTCAGCCTTCCATCGTTCTGAGGTCGGTAAAATAAGGACCCAGATTGTTGAGAGTAATGTGTTAACTTTGTAAACTGCTTAGAGAGGGTTATAAAAGCAATGTGAAGTGATATATATAAGTTTAAGTGCTATTGGTATTTAGCTTTTCAATTCTGTAGAGCAAAGGAAAGCTGAAATAAGATCATAAGCACAGTCATATTTTATTTAGCAACTGCTTCACTTAAGGAATAACAAGTCCCAATTGTAGTTGCTAAATGAGTGCTACCTGTATTGTTTAAAATACACTGACAGATGCTCATGGTAAGTTTCCAGTTCAAGAACAAATGCAATGCAACCTTCCAACTAATTTCAACTAATCCCAGATCTCAAGGCATGACAAATGTTCTTCCATTGAACAGAAAATTGCAGCTATTTGTGCCTGCTAAATCATGTTCAAGGAACTCTGAGTGTATATGCATACCATTTTCCATACTCTCAAAAACATCAATGAGATGTGTATTCTATCTCACTTATCTTCTTGTTCTTGTTCTATTATGGTAAATGTTCTATGTGAGAGAATGACTAACCAAAATCACAGGGGCGGCTTGGACTGGGTTAATTTGAGAGAAAAAGAAAATCAGCTGTGATTATGAAAATTATTTTCGAGGTACTAGCCAGGATTCTGCTGGTTACAATTATGGTAGGGTCCTATTTTTCCCTCTTAAAAATACTTTTGAAATGTTATTAAAAAAATCAGCCTGGATCAAGTGAAAATGTAAATTTCTCAAGTGTTTATTGTACTTCCAGTGAATGTAATATAGAATGGGCAAATATACATATTCTGTTTAAGAAACATATGATAAGCATGATCTCCAAGCTTATTAATTTAAAGTATTTGGATTCATTCCAATGTCCTACGTCATCTTAATGAAAAATCCTTTGAAATAAAATGACACATTTCCCAAGAGTATGTTAAGTATCCAAGTATACTTATGTATATCACACATATATAATTGGATTGTAAATCTACTTCAAATTTTAATTATTTTTCCTCAATAGGTACCAAATGATCAATTTTGCGCATTTACTTGGTTATTGTGCAATACAATTAATACTATTTATCTTAACGCTCTATCTGTTGATATAAAGTATTATGGTTGTAAAGATAGTTTCAAATCCTGGATGTTATACAGATCAGTTCGGTCACTTTTCAATCAATAAAGAATACTGTACTTCAAGGGTAAAATACACACACACACACACACACACACACACATGGAGAGGGAGGGAGAGAGACGGGGAGAAGAAAGAGAGAGAAAGAGATCATTTCCCCTTAAATGATCAAGGGTGCTTATAAAAATTGGGATTGCAAAAATACAAAAATATAAACAGCTAATTTTCAAATAATATTATTGGATTCCATTAAGCAAATGGGTAAGAATTATTGCATGAATTTGGGGGAAAGCAACTAAAGCATATCCACTTTTAAGTATGTTCCATAAAATTGCAGAATGTATGGAAGCTTTGCTCTCGCTATTATTAAATTAGCAACAGTCTTCTCTTAACAAATTTTCTAAAGGTTTTTCTACAGGTGTTGCATTGGTAACTTGATCTGTTTAGAGATATAAAACATTAAACATAAATTGGGATTACGTATATGGAAAATATGTGAAATCTTCAGATGACTAGCAATGCTTTCAGAATTGAATAAGCCCCAAGGTTATGGCTATGCTATTTGTCTATTAACTGCAGTAAAGCCAGTCTCCATCTTTTGCCTGCAATATCTTTTTCTTTTTTTAAAAAAATATACTTTATTTATAAATATTTAATTGTGCAAAATTATTTTATTTCAAATTGAGGTGAAATCATAATTTCAACTACTCGGTTGCTGAAGTCCTGTTTTCAACTATCAAGTTTGGAGAGGTTTACTTTGAGTTTGTATCTGTTGTGTGCTTGTATATTGTTGTGGTTGAAGCTGTAGTCATTAACAGGAAGGACGTTGTAGCAGATGATCCAGAACGGTTGCAGGAACTGGGTATGTCTATTTTAATGAAAAGAAAGACTAGGGGAGAGATGATAGCAGCATTCCAATATCTAGGGCAGTGATGGCGAACCTATGGCTCGGGTGCCACAGAGCCATATCTGCTGGCATGCGAGCTGTTGACCTAGCCCAGCGCCAACGTGCATGTGTGTGCTGACCAGTTGATTTTTGGTTCCCACAGAGGCTCTGGGAGGGTGTTTTTGGCTTCCAGAGAGCCTCTGGGGGGATAGGGGAGGGCATTTGTACCCTCCCCCAACTCCAGGGAAGCCTGGGGAGCCTGTGGAGGGAAAAATACAAGCCTACTGGCCTCCAGAGGGCCTCCGAGTAGTGGGGGAAGCTGTTTTGCCCTCCCCAGGCATTGAATTATGTGTGTGGGCACTCACACCTGCGTGATAACACTCATACACTCTTTCGGCACCTGAGGAAGCAAAGAGTCACCATCACTGATTTAGGGGTTGCCACAAAGAGGAGAGAGTCAATCTATTCTCCAAAACACCTGAGGGTAGAAAAAGAAGCAATGGGTGGAAACTAATCAAGGAGAGAAGAAACTTTGCACTAAGGAGAAAATTCCCGACAGTTAGAACAATTGATCAGTAGAACAACTTGCCTCCAGAAGTTTTGAATGCTCCAACATTGGAAGTTTTTGAGAAGATGTTGGATAACCATTTGTCTGAAGTAGTGTAAGATATCCTGCCCACGCAGGGGTTGGACTAGAAGACCTCCAAGGTCCCTTCCAACTCTGTTGTTGTTGTTGGGTTGACCTGCTTACTATCTACTTTTCTGGTTTGTTTGGTTTTTTTGTTGAAAGAAATGATGGGTATCAGATGGTTTGCTAGATCATGTTTTTTGGCAAAATAAATCATAAGCCAATTAAAAATACACCTCAATTTGAAATAATTTTTACTCAATTAAGACATTGCAAGCAAAAGATGGAAACTGGCCTTACTGCGGTTAATAGACAAATAGCATAGCCAAGGAATTAATTGTCTCTGATCTATGGTACCTCTAATATATCCCTAACTGAGCTCTTCTTTGATAGATAAGATGCATTACAGATCATGATTAGCAGTTAAGGACCATTAAAAATAGGGGAATAAAACACCAAAAATTTTAAAATTATAAATACTGCAGTGGTTTCCCTCTTAACACAGTAAATAGTTCCTCAATCTGCACTAATTTGCTTTAAAAAAATAAGGATTACAAGGTTTATCTATAACCACAATAAGAAATTTGAACATTGTTGAATTAAAAAAGTAAATTCTTTTATTCTACTGGCATTAAAGCTTTAATTTTAATTTGCTGTAGCACAAATCTTATATGGAACTCACTTCAGCTAATCAAAATCTCAAGGTACTCTTTAAGTTCCTCATTGTCCACAATGTAATTTTTGCAACTGAAAGGTGGACTTTTGAACATAGGACAGGGATATGAATCATGATCATTTAACTATTACTTTAAAAAATCCCCTTGCCATTTGCTCTCCAGATATTGAGAAGTTCCTATTAATTACTTGAGGCCACCCCTAGAAACCAAATTTAGTATGAGGATGCAAAACAGCAAATTATGTGGATCACTGTGGGTCAGAAATATTATGTTAGAATCAATTGTTCTCTGAACCTAGAAGTTTAAAAAATATCCTACTTACAAAAGAATCTTCACACCTGATTAATTTTATAAATTAAGGTTATTTAAGTCTTCGGAGAGGGCTGGCATACAAATCTAATAAATTATTATTATTATTATTATTATTATTATTATTATTATTATACCATCTTGTATGGTATGATCTGATGGATTTGATCTGATCCTTGAAGAAAATTCAGCAATATTGCTATTGATCATGGCAACAATATTACATTATAAAATTTACATAACAATTACACAATAAACCTTTTTTTTAAAAAACCCTATGTATTATATATTTTGAGTGCTATGGTTCATGTATGCCTACATATTAGATAGCCTACTGTAGTACTTTTTATAGAACTGGAGCATAATGTACTTTTCATACTATGGATTTTCTATTTCTAAGGATCATCACAACTTTCCACAGTTGCCAACATTTCAGAATCACCAACAAGGGCATGTTTATTGTAGTTCACAGCTCTCTGGACAATTCCTCTCCTTTCACCCCCATCCCCCACAATATCATTTTGTCTCTCAAGCTATAAAGGAATAGAAATGAACATGAGTAACTAAGTCTGAAGTCATATATGACTCTGGGAGAGCACGCTTACCTAATATCAAATCAAAGCATTTTCAAATAATGAGAGCTAACTTGCTCTGAGCAGGATCGGTACTGTTAAATTAGTCTTAACTGAAACCAAAATCGGGAAATAGTTCCAAACAATGAATGAAAGCAAAGCCTTCTTTTAAAAAAAAATAAAATTCAGCATGTACTACATTTTGCTTTGCTGAGTAGATATATCATTGTGCTGTCTTCTAGAAGTTTGGGTTATAATAGCAATTATTCCTGATACTTAGGTCTTGTGGATACAGCAGGAAATAATAAACTAGTTGAATATAATTTTAAGAATTAGGTTACATCATTAAAGGTATAAAAGAAAATTGGATATCACTTTTACAGGCTTTGCAATAATACTAAATGCCAAGAGCATTCATCTGAAATGAAAAAGATTGCTTTTTTTGTGTAAAATTTATAGTAGCTAATATGTTTTAAAAAGTACTGTCCGATACGGGATGCATATTTCCAAATAACCACAATAACTTTATTTGCTATATTAACAATAAATGTTCGAATTAAATTATACAACAAAAGAAAGAATAACACACTGGTAAAGGATCATCAAAATGCAGAGTTTTAGCTGAGTTTAAAAAATACTAAAGCGTATTGTTTTTATTTCTATAATTCCAATAACTTGAAGAATGTTCAATCAAGAAAAAGTAAATTTGGGTCAAATCGGAGGCTACAGCATTTTTATAGAGAGAAAGGATTATTCAATATATATGAAACATGTACATGTTTCAAAAGTAATTTGGAAGACATGCATGTATGATGGACTGCTTTAAGAGCAGAGAGGAAAAATTTTCCTGCAATTTCCAAAAGACTTGTCCAATAAACATGGAAATCACAATACAAAATTACTTCTCTTTTCCAGCACAGCAGATTCTAAGTGGATGAAAAGAATGCACTTTTTAAAGATTAAAGCTTTAATCTATTAGTAGAAACTTTTGTAGTTAAGATACCGAAATCTATCCAAAAAAATGTCCTGCCATAAAAATACGTATTTTTCCATTTATAAACAGGCACTTTGGATCATTACAGATCCATGACACTTAAAAATAAAATAAGCTTTCTATTACACTGCTCCTAAGAATGCCATTTTTCAGAGTCTATACTTTTATGTTGCTTCAAACATAGAATCAAATTTAGCAAATGAACACAAAAAATGTTGTTCAATATCTTAGAATGACAATACTATCTAGGCTGCCTGACAACATGTCCTGTTGACAATAATTATCAAATCATTACAATAATATTACAACAACCAACTTGTCTAGTAGTTGCTATTAAGTGGTTAACTTTAAAATATTTAACAGCCTATAAAAACTAGTATTATCTGCTATGTATTTTGAGTATAGTTAAGAACAAAATAAAACTGAAATAAAATGTTATTCTGTTAAATGACATGCATTAAAGTTTCATTAAGAAGCTTCTTTTATAGATTGTTGAAACTCTTTAAAGCTTAGTTCTGGAACTGAGTAACACTACAGCAAATTTCCATGGCTCAGTGATATTCACAAATCAGGTAAATTAAACATTCTTATAGAATTAGAATATCCTTGAAACACAACTATTTAGTATAGATTTAATTTTGCGAGAGTTTCTTTTTCAAAGATTCAGGCATTTCAGGTGGGGGGGGACGAGGCAACTTGAGATAAACTTTAACTGAATCGTAGATGAACCACTGCAGTCCAGTGAGGGTACCAACCATCAGAATACGGGTGAAGAGGCCTTTCCATATCCCATGCATGCCCAACCTCTTGAGGACCCCCAAAACAGTGGTGTCCCTTTCTTGGTTCAACACTGATACCACAGAATCAGCCGGGTGTGAGACTATAGCACAGAAGATGCCAGCGATATATCCGCCAACAAAAGTGACTCCAAGTTGTTCCGTCTTGCTGCATTGATCTCGTGGTTTAGGAATGACATACTTATAGAGTACTTCTATAGTTCGTTCAAAGCAGGAAAACTTCATCATAGTATAAGGAATCTGTCGCAGCCAGAGGGGATATACTCCCTTATAGAAAGCCCAGAGTCCTTCTTCAATATACATCTTGGGAGCTGCTTCTCGCAGTGTTTTGGCATAACCGCGCTGGGTCTGAATCCGTACCTTGACTGCTTCCATTGGGGCCAAAGCAATGTCAGCAAAGAATTCAGCGCTGGCTGAAGCAGCGAGGTAGAGGCTAGTCCGCCATAGATAAGCTTGCTCCAGACCCAAAAAGTCAGAGTACAATATTTTGAAGTATTCATAGAGACCAAATTTGCCAAAGCCCTGCATGGAATAACCTATGGCTGTTGGAGCCCATCCCTTAACCAGGCCAGAAATCCCCTCCTCTCGCACCGTAAGAGAAAGGCCTTGCAACAGCCCTTGGTAGCGCCCAGGTTCCACCTGCATGCGACACTTCACCACATCCAGTGGCACTACTGCCGTGTGTGTTGCGCCACAACTCACCACCCCACCTAAGGAGCACAGCAGCAGATAGTTAAAAGAGCCATACTCGCAGGAATACTCCTCCTTATTAGTTATAGAAGCTGCTGAGAAGCTGTGCAGATCCCTGGGTGGAAGGGCTGGGTTGCCATCTTTGGAGGGCTCCAGGTTTGTTTCCTCGCAGCCACTTGACAGCCTGGAGTAAAAGAAGGGCCGGTTGCTGCCCTTGCTGCTCCGTTCTAGGATCCAGGTTGTGGGGCACAGCCCTGCCAGCAGCTGAGACTGGGGCTTGGAGTGGGGGCGCCTGCTGCCTTCAAGGGGCTCTCCTTCCTCCATGCTGTCTTCACTGCTGAGCATCCTGCTCTCAGGGTCATTTTTCTTAAGGCTCCTGGAGAAAGTCTCATCTCCTTTCCAAAACCAGGATATGTGCTGAGTGAAGGGAGCCATGATGCCCCTGGCTCCTTCCTTCCAAGACTTCCCCTGGTCTGTGGATGGGCCAGGGCCAGGCATACTCTGTGCACAAGGAAAGGCCTGCTAATTAAAATAGCTGAAGCTGTTGCCTCTTTCCAACTGCCAGAGAGATCAGGGTTCTTCTGGTGATAGAGATGTAAGCCTAGAGGTGGCAGAGGGCATAGGACTATAAGTGGGCACTCTAGCCACTCTCTCTGTGGTTTAGTATACTGGGCTGGAAATCAGAGGAACCTCTATGAACTAAAATATGATTAAAGAATAAAAAGTTTCAAAAGGGGGGTGGGCGGTTAAGTGCACAAAATACATGGGCAGGAATTGCATGGCCTCAGAGAGAAAAAAATCAAAGAGGCCACATTCTAAATAAATAATAGCCTTCAATGAGAATCCAAAATTTTTAGCCTTTTTCTCCCAACTTTTAAGCAAAGCCTTCTAGTTTTTTCGTATCAGAAGCACGGCATACAAATCTAATAAATTATTATTATTATTATTATTATTATTATATTATTATTATTATTATTATTATTATTATTATTATTTACATGGGTTTTGTCAGGGACAGAAGAAACTTTGGGTCAGATGTTTATTTATTCCTACTATTTTCAGTTTTAGGAGAAGCACTTATTTGCAGAGCTTGACCTTCTACCTATGATAGCATATGTATTCATGTTCCATATTTTAATCATCACCAATAATATGTTATTATCGCCACAGGGGTGGTAAACATCCATGTTCCTTAATATTCCTCAATTATAAGGAGTATTTCGTGACATGTTAAAGAACTGATTACCTTAATATGCAACAGATAGGTTAATTATTACATAGCTATGCAGCATCAAAAAGTATGTGTCAATCCGCTTATGTAAATACCCTCCTGATAGAAATATGATGGACGGATACAAACGAAATAAATAAAGCTACTTCCATCTTAATGTTTTAACATTTTTTCCTAATCAGAAAAAAAAGATGGAAATGGGAAAATAAAATACAGGCAAGTACAAATGGAAAACAACGCAGTCTGGCTTATAAAAATAATTTGTTCAACAAAGCAGAGTGATTAATGAAGCTAATCACATACTAAGAAAACTAATAGAGTCACATCCTGTCAGACTTCACAGGAGACACAAGCAATAAATCTCAGTTCTCTAAGAATTCAGTCTCCCTTTCAGGGAGTATGGTAACTAGGTAACAGCAGATACTTCGCAGACTCAACAGAGCTACGGTGGAGCCAAGAAAAAAATAATAGATGTACATCTGAGTAATGCAGAACACAAGAATAAAATCTTTTATATATAGTGGCCTCAAGGTGTAAATCCTAAATCTTTTTTTCTCCACCGTTCAAGCTAATGGCCTTCTTCTTTTCTAATTTTTGAGTATCAGAGGCACTGGCTCCATATTTACATGACAGTTCTGTCTGGAACAGAACCTCTGGGACAGATGTTGGTTTATTCCTTCTTCCTCAGTTTTAGGAGCAGCATATATTTGCAGATAGTATTTTTGCCATTTGCTTTTTGGCCAGAAAGCCTGACTTTCTACCTATAGACGAAAGCAATGGTGGCAACCTCAACAAATTTACATGATAGGATTAATCGAAAGTCACCTGAAAACACCATTAACTACTGTAACTTGTTAATATTATAGAATTAACAAAACTGCTAAGAAAGAAGGGAAACCATCAAAATAGAGGAAACAAAAGAACTAGGGGGAAAATAGTTGTTGAAAGAAATGACTTAAAAATGAGTCACCTTCATTTTCTTAAATAGCTGTGTGCAAAGCCACACGGCCAATTCCCATAACACATATGTTACTTGAAACATTCGATTTTTCCTATGAACTAAATCAATTGGAGCATTTGGAAGATGGTTCAACTATTTCAAATGAGAAGTTTATGGAACTGGGTTTTATTTATTTATTTTATTTTATTTATTTGTCAATCAAGTATAGGATAGTAGTTTATATAAACATAACAGAAAGTAATGATAAAAGAAGACAATAGGACAGTAGCACAGGGATGGTAGTCCCAATGGTGCGCTTATGCACGCCCCTTACAGACCTGTTAGAAAAGGGAAAAGGTCAAATGTAGACAATCTAAGGTTGAAGATTTGGGAGTTTGGGGAAGAAACAAGAGTCAGGTAATGAATTCCAGGCATAGATCACTCTATTGCTGAAGTCATATTTTCTGCAGTATAGTTTGGAACGGTTTAAATTTAGTTTGAATCTATTACATGCTCGTATGTTGTTGCAGTTGAAGGTGAAGTAGTCATTAACAGGAAGGGCATTGTGGTATCCTGATTTAGAACATTCCATTCTGGAAACAGATGAACCATCTTGGAATGCTTGGCCGGCCGATAACTGGACCAAGTTGCTTTCTACATCAACTTGCCAACTTTAGTTGAATTCTAGAAAACTAAAGAAAGAATAGTAATTAGATAAGGGAGCATTTAGAAAGTTCAGGGTTGTAGGACAGTTAGAAAAAATAGAAACAACTATATAAGGTGACAGCAGCAGATTATAATATTAAATGAATAAATGTCCTTTATTATACTTGTGTATGAAACCTGTAGACGCCCTGGGGATTATACTCTATGCGAAAGAAATATTGGTCTGTTTGTTTATAGACATATAGATACCAGGGTTTTAATATATTATAGTTGAGACAATTCAGTACAAGAATTAATGGCAAAACATGAAATTCCATGTTTATCCTAGCTTAGAGAATTACATACAGTCACATACAATACATTACAAATAAATACAATTACATATTTCAGTTCACTATATGCAATAGCAGTTTACATATAACAAAATATAGAATTAAAACCGTTGCTGTCAAATATGCTATGTGATAGATTTCAAAAGGTTCCTTCCTCTCAAGGATGTTTCCCCTGTGATCTTGAAATTCTACTCCATTGTGAATATTACAAGAATTTTCATCTGGGTATAATATAGCCTATTTAAAAACTGAGGTCAGGTAGAGGTACTTTTTAAAGTTAAATTCTGACATTAAATGTTTATTTTCATTAAAAATCCTAAAATTATAGTGGTGATACTCAAATTTTAGCTCCCTTTTTTATGATCCTGTAATCCCTTAATTTGGAGTAGAGTTGGTGCGACTGGATGAAGAAAGTCAAATGTTAACTATGGCTATAAAAATACAGTAATGTCTTTACTAATGCATTAAGTTTTAAATTTGTAAAAGTTTTGTGTTGTATCATGAACTTTTTTATTTGCAGTACTAGTTTATTTTATGCTAAATCTTTTGATTATGTCTTGTTTGGGTCTTTTGTACTGTATCTAATAAATATTACATTCTATGTATTTAAAAGTAATTGGGTAATTCCATTTTATGAGCAGTTTAATTCTCTAGCATGTGGGTAGGTCTGAGCTTGCCCATGGGCTGGGAGGCCTATTATTTAGTTACATATACAAAAAATAGTATACCCTTGTTCTTATCCTTTTTAGAAATCAGTTCACAAAACATAAAAAACAACCATAAAAAGAATGTCTAATTATTAAAACATGTTATTTGACAACAGGGTTAAATGCAAAGCATTTGAGGAAAGAAATTTCTAAGACACGCATACAGATATATGTGGAAGCAAAACTAGGATGGCTTTTGAAAGGCTGCTTGAGTGCACAGAAGATACGGTATTACTGCTTATGTTCTTCAAGAAGATAGATTTCATTTGAATTCTGAAAGATATAGTATGTTTTAAAAATAGAAAGGAAAAACTACAGGTGTCGTTGACATTGCAGCAAAAGTTGGATCCAAAATTCCTATCTATTACTATTAGATTAAAAAACCTTTGTTAAGTTTGAATTAAAGAGAAAATATTAAGAATGACTAAAGTACAAATTCAGAAAATATTTTCTTTTGCACAAGAAGTTCTGTTCGTTTACACCAAGGGTCCCCAAACTTGGCAACTTTAAGACTTGTGGACTTCAACTCCCAGAATTCTCCAGCCAGCTGGCTGGAGAATTCTGGGAGTTGAAGTTCACAAGTCTTAAAGTTGCCAAGTTTGGGGATCCTTGGTTTACACTATTGCATTTGCCTTATCTTCTACTTAAGCAGCCTGCATCCATTAAAAATTTCTACTTTAATATATTATTCCAAAATGCAAAACAGGAGCAGGAAAAAACACAATGCACAGTGACAACTAGAAATATTTAAATTATTAGGAAACCAGCCAGTAAATATTGATTTAAATACAGAAAGTCAAATAATATGCTCCTGCAAAAAAGGGGGGGAAGTGGCCCTTTAGAACTTTCAGGAAGTTGTTAATATGAAAGTGCCCTAGGACTTCCATTGAAGTTAATCAAAAAGCAGAAAAGCATTTCCAATGAGAATTAAACTTTGTAACATTCTACAGATAAAAATTTATAATTAACGCAAAGGATTTTTAAAAACATATTATTACTTCTTTATTTGGACGGAGGTGTTTTTTTAATCCAATATGAGTTACTGTGGAATTCATTATTCATATCATAAACAGATTTGTAAGTAAGTGGCAGAGTCATAAAAATCCAACATTAGAAACTAACTGTACAGGGAAACAATTTAATAATATTCTTTTTTTGCAACATAATTAAGCATACAGAATTATTTATAAATTATAGTTTGCTCTTTGTTTACTGTATTGGAATAAGATCTAACTTGGGAACCATAGACCATTTTTCATTTTGCAAATTAATAAAAATAAAAATTCATGTCATAGTAATGTTATCACTCAACCCTCTAGGCAATAAGCCAGTTTATTGCATCTTGAAACCAACTTATGGACTGCCTCTCAGGTTCAGAGAAACAAATGTATAAATAGTTAATTTATACCGAGAAACAGATACATACAATGTCCTCCAAATTTGTGTGGATACCAGAAATCCCAAAGGAAAGAGATTTGGCGTTTATGATACAATAACTATTTAATAAAAGAAAAAGACAGTTGTTTTCCCTGCATGTCACAAGTTATGAACTCATGCACATCTCAACCAATTACTGTCTGAAGTTCAGAATGGAAACAAATGGAGCAGGATAATCCTAAAGTAGCACAGGTATCAAATTCAATTACTTGACTTGTATCTCATATAAAGTGTTCTCCTCTTTACATCAGCACCATCTCAATTAATATTGCACACCCCAGATTCTCCACTGAAATGCAAAACTCTACAGTTTGCATCCAGCCTCTGAAATATTTTTTGCAGAGCCACCAGAGAACAGAATGTCTAGCCTTCTGCTCACCAAAAATTATCTGTGTCAGGAATAAAACAAAAACTCCACCTTCTTGGCAAAGTGACAAGATCTGTAGGTTTTGCAGGGATGGAAGCCCCAAGTTTCCACTAAAATAAATTTTTCCAAAGAAGGTTTATTTTGAAATCTCTAGAAATTAAAAAAGAGAGAGAAAGAAAGGAATTGAATTATTTTGTCGCTTGTCACAAAATACTGTACTACATTTGGTGAGCTGAGACCCAGCACCAAATGTTTCTCCCTTCTTCATGAAGCAGAATTCTTTCTTTTCCTAGGCTAGGGCCCAGGCTTAATTGCTAGATTGTAGCAATTTTTGCAAGCCAGGAGAGGAGATTTCAGGGCATACCATTTTAGAACCAGTGTGGATCTGGACTAGCTGTCAGCCATGGAGAGCCAAGATGGGACTCAGTCGCTCCGGGCTCCAAAATGTTCACGTTGCCGGAACCATGGCTTTGTGGTGCCGGTCAAGGGTCATGCCGGTCACTGCAGGTGGAAGCAGTGCCCATGTGAGAAATGTTCTCTCATCACTGAACGCCAGAAGATTATGGCTGCACAGAAGGCCTTAAAAAGACAAGGACCAGATTCACCACCTAGAGAGATCTTGCCTCTCACGCAGGATAGGCCCAGTGAAGAAGGGGCAGCCACTGCTAGCAGTAAGAAGAGTCTAAAAATGAATTCCTCCGAGTCCACCACTCATGGGTCAGTTGTGCATGAAGGAATTAAAGTGACTTCAGCAGTTAGCTCCAGTACCAGAACAGCAAATAATCCACCACCACCTAAACCAAGCTCTCCGACCTTCATAGATTTAGGTATGTGCATAATTATTCAAACATTGGTGATTAGCTATGTCTTTTCTGTTTATGAATTTAACTTCCTGCTTGTCCAGTGCTGTATGTATCCTTCTATGCCAATTTATTACTGATAGTGATTTGGATTATTGTTTTTCTTTCCCGTGTCCAAGGGTGATATTGCTTAGCTATTTATTTATTTATTTATTGCAGCTTCCTTGTCCTGCTTGAAAACTGCTCCCACCATGCTTCATTGTTGCAAAATTAAATTTACACAGCCAGAATCTGTACTGTAGGAGTCAAATGAGAGGGGGGGGGGTGTTGTATGAACAAAAGAGAACTGAGAAACCTTTGACTACTGCCATCTTTTGTAACAATTTATTTTTGCATTTAATTTATACTGTGCAAGCTACATTTTGAAGAATATTTAGAGATGCAGTGTATTTAAGGGAAGTATCTTGATTTGAATTTCTGTGCAAAATTCAAATTGCAATGGTTTAGTTATTTTTAAATAAGTGATGTTAATATCTTACATACGGGAAAAGTGTAGAAAAAAATATTTGTGAAGTCCTCTGTGAGCTAGGTTGTTTTCTTGCAGACATTTTTTTTTGCACTGATTGTGTTATTTTATTTGGGTAATGAAATATCTGTAAGAAAATAACCAGTCTTAGAGAGCACTCATTTAAACCCAGGGCTACAAATATTCTCCTTTAATATTATATTCACCAAGCTGGTCATGAATATTGTTCATTAAATCAACAAACTCAAAATTGTTCATCAAAAGTAAACCTGAAACATTGCAGGATATTATATATTTCCTAATTATTCACAATTTTTGTTACATTAAAAACAGTTCATTCTGCCCTCTTACTGTTTTAATTGGGATCCATGTTGTATTCTATTTATGAATATGGATTGCCATCTACTGGCTTTATATAACATTAAATACTATTAATATACTTTACAATTTATTTTTGTTTCTTGATCTGATAACATTAAGTTTTCTACTTAAGAGAAAAAAATGAAATTGTTTATTTTGGTTCATTCTAATTCAAAGAGTCAGTGAGTTATACATTTTTATCTCTATCAAAAAAACCCAGAAATTCCTTATTTATATAGTTATTTGGTTGTTATTATTGCTTGCACTTCCTAATTTTCTTCTTTTTTTGTTACCCTTTCTCCTTTTATTATCTCCTTTTCTTTGTTTTGGTATTTTACATTTTTATGAAATTTAATAATGTTTGGATTTTAAAAAGGAGAAACAATTAATTGAATTAGTCCAAACTATATAAAACAGTAAATTACAATATCATGCTTTATATTAATCTATCTCCTATTCATCAATAAAAATTTGATTTAGTTTGAATATTGCATAATGTTTGTTTCTAGCTTCTGCTTCTCTGTGACTAACAAAGGTATCTATGCATTCTTCCAATAGATACAAATTATGAGTAACAACTCTGTATTAGTTGGATCTCGGACATTTAAGGTGTCTTGATTGTAGGACCTTTACACCTCTCAGCGGAATCATTACCTTAAAAAAACAATTCTTGCATTTAAGCTGTCCACTTATTCTTCAATGTTCTCAAGCGTATGTACCTGATATGACATCTAAAGAGTACAGTGGTACCTCTACCTAAAAACACCTCTACTTAAGAACTTTTCTAGATAAGAACCGGATGTTCAAGATTTTTTTGCCTCTGCTTAAGAATCATTTTCTACTTAAGAACCCAAGCCCAGAAAGGTTTCCCAGGAAATTTGAGAGTGGCACAAAGGCCCGGCCAGTTTCTTGCCATTCCCCCTTTAATCCCGGCCATCTTGGGCTTTTTTTGGCCATCAGAGGAGCCTTTCAGTGGCACTTAAGGAGGCTTTGGCAGCGCAGAGCAAACGGAGCGTTTTCCTTTTTCTGGGCGCTTGGAGAGGGAATAAACCACTTCGGTGTGGTGACTTGCTCACACTGCCTCCCATACACCCGGCGTGAGGTTGCCTCCTGGAGCGTCTGGGCGTGGAAAGGCAAAAAGGAGTGCTTTGTCCCGGCTGGATCAAATCAGTTTCAGCCAAACCAAGGAGTCACCAAATGGAGGAAAGGCGCTGGCTACAAAGTGAGCGAGTGAGAGCAGAGGGGAGCCCTTAAGCATGGGGAGGAAGCAGGTAGCAGCAGCAACAGCAGCCGCCTTTCAGTCAAAAGAGTGGGAGGTTTCTCCCTCTCGCCCGCCTAGGTTTTTCTCTGGCGCAGTGTATGGTAGGCAGCCTTGTGCCGGGTGTATGGGAGGCACGTGCTTCTCCTCGCCACCTCAGAGTCCCTCTTTTTTTTTAAGCCTTAAAGTTTTGGATTTTTTTGATTCCCGTCACCTCACCTTCTTCCTTCGGCAGCAACTATCCTCCTCCTCTTCTTCCTCCTCCTCCTCCCACCCAAATTCCGAGCTTTTATTTCTTTCCTAATGGGTTTGCGTGCATTATTTGCTTTTACATTGATTCCTATGGGAAAAATTGCTTCTACTTACAAACTTTTCTAGTTAAGAACCTGGTCACGGAACGAATTAAGTTCTTAAGTAGAGGTGCCGCTGTATCTTCTTGAAAGTTTAATAAGCTAAAATGCAACCCTTTCAGGATGTTAAAATACCATACAGACTTTTATATGTTGCTGATATCAGCCAGTTTGGTCTAGTCATTAAGACACTAAGCTAGAAAACAAGGGGCCATGAGTTCAAGTTCTGCTTTGGCCATGAAAGCCCTCCCGGTGATTTTAGGCTATTTACTCAATCCCAGCTCACCTCACTGGGAAAAAAAGGAAGAGAAAGGTGTATTGGATACGTCTTTCCCTTGAGATATAAAAATGATAAAGGCAGGATATAAACAAACAAACAAACAAGTAAATATTGCTAAATATTTAATCCAGCCACCATCCCTTTAATAAATAAATATTGCTAAACATTTAATCCAGCCACCATCCCTTTAATCTAACTTTTTTTTAATAGACCATCCCAATTTGCCTCAAGAATGTATTGCGGTGTGTCCAGAATTTGGGGAGAGGGATCCTCCCAAAATATATCCTGGTTACTCTGGGATGTATCCTTATCATC
The DNA here is from genome assembly GCF_031021105.1 of Erythrolamprus reginae. Lineage (NCBI taxonomy): Eukaryota > Metazoa > Chordata > Lepidosauria > Squamata > Dipsadidae > Erythrolamprus > Erythrolamprus reginae. The sequence goes on from NC_091952.1 coordinate 77,602,902, forward strand.
CATTTTCAATGGGATTCACTATCAATCAACCAACTTACAGAGGTCCATCTCCCACACCTGTTTTGCCTCTACAAACAACTTTCAGACACTTTTCCAACAATCATGGACCAAATAGTGTCCCTGCTTCTATACCAGTAAGTATCCAGTAGTTTTCTCTGTTTGAAAAACTTAGTGTTGAAGTGTTATTTAGTTCCCTTAAATATGGATTGTTAACTACCCAGCTAATGTAACTATTGCTATTGAACCTTAGTATCACTTATTTACTATTTTGTACACGGATTTGTATTTCTTTTAAATGGTCGCAGTCTTTTCCAGCTGTGCCTATCCAAGAACTGAGTTGGAGGAAGTAAATGTAAAACTTGTAAAAATGTTCTTGATTTCCTTTCCAATCTTAAAAATAAGACTAATAAAATTATGTATGATAAGGTTTCTGTAAGATTGACTTCCATTTTAATTGCTTTCTAGAAGCAGAAAATAATCTCTTCTGAAGGAGATTTGGCATGTGATGCCACTGTAGCTGAGGTGTACACATACACACACACACACACAGAGAGAGAGAGAGTACAATATTTTAATGTTTAATCTGATTGTGGCCATTTTAAGTGTTATTGTATAGTTCTTTAGCAAGATTATTGATTAATTATTATTGATTAATATTACGTATACTTATACACAATATGTATTTGTTTTCGTAGATTTTCACGGATATATGTATGTAGATTGTTCTGAGTTCAAACTTTCAAGAGAATACAGGATACAGCAGCTTGCAACTTCAGCCTGATGATGGTGTATGTAATTTCACCGAAAGGTCGCATAGACACTCAAAATATTACACGGGGCAAAATCCGAACTCAGAACAATCTACATATATATATATATGACAGTCTTGGCATATTCTGGTTTCTTCCCGTGTAGGATTTGGAAATTTCTGGCGACGTTTCGACGAGGTCCCACTCGTCATCTTCCAAATCCTACACGGGAAGAAACCCGAATATGCCAAGTCCGTCATACCTGTACCCGTGGAAATCTACGAAAACATATATACATACATACATACATACATACATACATACATACATACATACATACATATATATATAACATGTTTTTGCTGAATTTGAACATTAATTATATATATATAGTATACATATAAACATACACACACAGAGAGATGATGGGAGGAAGATAGATAACTAGATACATGGATGGTTGGATGGATAGAAAGAAAGAAAGAAAGAGAGAAAGAAAGAGAGAAAGATCATAGGATAATGAAATATGCTTTGGCCTAAATTTCATGACTTTATAGCTACCATCTGCATAGCTCAGTTCACCAGCCATTCATGCCCCTTTGTTTTTATATAGCTGCAGGACACAGGTGGGGATTTCCGGTCAGGATACTACACTCCACTCTCACCCTTTATATCCCAAGGTTTTCTGCGAGGGATTCACTACCTTCCACCACCTCTCCAGCTCAACCTTGTGACTGAAGCTACAAAGGAAACATCTGGTGAGTAATCAGGTTGTGCAGCTGTTACACTGAGGTTTGCAATGCACCTACAGGTATTCTTAACTTAAAAGTCATGTAACAACTAATCAAAATTACAGTGGGCCCAGAACAGGTGTTTTATGGCCCATAAAATATTTCTGGCGTGCCATCCCTGCTCCTCAGTCACTTGACGTTATTTCAGGTGCTTGACAACTGCCTTGCATTTACAACTGATGTCCCATTGTCACATGACACATTTCAGAAAATGGGTTCGCCCTTACAACTGCGGCAATTGCTTATTTGTTTGTTTGTTTATTCATTCATTCATTCATTCATTCATTCATTCATTCATTGGATTTGTATGCCGCCCCTCTCCGCACTCGGGGCGGCTAACAACAATGGTAAAAACAACATGTAACAATCCAATTTAATAAAACAACTAAAAACCCTAATTATAAAAACGAAACATACACACAAACATACCATTCATAACTTGTAATGGCCTAGGGGAAGGAATATCTTAACTCCCCCATGCCTGGCGACAAAGGTGGGTCTTGAGTAGTTTGCGAAAGACAAGGAGGGTGGGGGCCGTTCTAATCTCTGGGGGGAGTTGATTCCAGAGGGCCGGGGCCACCACAGAGAACACTTGGGGCCCGCCAAACGACATTGTTTGGTCGACGGGACCCGGAGAAGGCCAACTCTGTGGGACCTTATCGGACGCTGGGATTCGTGCGGTAGAAGGCGGTTCCGAATGTATTCTGGCCCAATGCCATGTAGGGCTTTAAAGGTCATTACCAACACTTTGAATTGTGACCGGAAACCGATCGGCAGCCAGTGCAGGTCGCGGAGTGTTGAGGAAACGTGGGTGAATCTAGGAAGCCCCACAATGGCTCTCGCGGCTGCATTCTGCATGATCTTAACATTGCTTAACAACTGTGGACTCGCTTAACAGCCATAGTGATTTGCTAGATACACATGATTAGATTTAGATCAGTCTAATGCAACTAGATTTTACCAAGAGGATCATACAGATTTCATAATTTTATACTGTGCAGATTCAGTCTATCTAAATTATTTTCTATGTACATACCTGCATAATTCCAATAGCAAATGCTTTCATGATCTTGTAAACCAAAAAAACTATTTTTAATTATTAGCAAACATTGAGAAACATCATATGAACACTTGATTCCGTTATTTTTTCAAAATGCAGAGGCACATAGATCAAACATAGGTTCACTTTAATTGTATCGTAAGTATATCTGGGATTAAATCCTGATCACATCACAATATATGACTTGGGGTGGTAATAAACCGTCCTCTGAAAATATTTAACTTAAAATTTAACTCTGTTGGTCTTTCTTAACCATATAAGAACAATGAAAGAATATTTGTATAAATTTCCCCCCCAAAATTAGTGTTTCTCCAAATAATTTATTGCAAGAGAGTCATATTAAATTTACTGAGAATCATTTTTAGACTCTTTCTGCATATATAAATAGGGACTGGGTGGCTTTTTTTCAACAGGAAAAACATTTCCCAAGTTTGTGATCTAATATAGTCCAAGATATTCTACATCCAAGGAAGTTACACCATATTGTGCACTATCATACAAGTAGCCCTTGAATTGCAACAATAATAGAGCTCACATATTATAGTTGTATATTGTGATAATCATAAAGTAGGTTGATCATATTACCGACCATTTTTTTCAGCACTTATTAAGTAAACCCACGGTTCACTATGGACCAGTTTTGCCAAAGAAAAATGGAAGTGAGTATCAGTTTTTATCAAAACCATCATAAAATACAGTCATATGACTGTGGAACACTGCAGATAGCCATAAATGTGGCTTTATTGCTGAGCACCTGAAGTACAGTCACATGATTGGGTGGGTGAGTGGCAATGGTCAAAACTTTGAATCCAGGTTGTAAGTACCGCCAGATAGGACTGTTGTAACTTCTTACGATTGTTAAGTGACTGGTCATAAGTGGAGAACAACTTGCACTTGAAAAAATGGTTCTATGTTGAAAAGCTACAGACAGTCAGATAGCTCAAATAATTATTTTCAAACTAATGTTCTAAGTAATTGCCTATTTAAAATGCCTATCATTATGTGCATTTATTTGTTTACTAGCCTATTAATGTATTAAATAAATAGGAAACAAATATATTCAAGGTGAAATAATAAGTATCTTTGTAATACTTAATGGAGAGATGGCTCTTCAAATGACGCTGTGTAAATAACAGAATTGTCTTGTGAATAATAATGTGTTTTGCTTTTATTATTTAAATAAATAATATTTTATTATTTAAACAAATAATATTTTATTATTTAATTAGATAATAAAAGCAAAACACATTTCTATTCACAACACAAGTCTGTTATTTACAGAGTGTCGTTTGAAGAACCATCTCTCCATTAAGTATTACAAAGAAACTACTTCACCTTGAATACATTTTATACTTAAATAAGTCATTGAATAAAGCAGAAGAATTCTGTCCAAACATAAATTATAGACTATTTTTTTGCTTCTGTATATTTTTTTGATAAACTTTAATAATTTTTCATAAAAATTGACAAACATACAAACACACATTTAACATAAAATTGGGGTTGCAATTTCCCCTCTTGTTTTAGAAGTCTAATTTCCGTACAGAAGAAAGAATACATTATTAGTACCTTAGATCAACATATTAATTTAAATGAAAAGAAGAAAAAAAAAATTGTAACCTTATCTAAAAAAACCCTTCATATATAGACAAGATAAAGCAAAAAAATTAAATCATAACAATACTTCTACAGTTCTCACATAAATTTTACTTTTACTTCTTATTATTATTTATCCACATATACACTTTATTCCAAATCACATAAAATTCTGATTCCTCTGATTCCACATCATATCCATTTCAGCGCAATCTAATATTTTCTTAATTACCTCTTCCTCTTTGGGAATATTTTCCCCTTTCCAATTTTGCGCATATACTATCCTGGCCGCTGTCAAAATATGAATAACTAAATGCAAAATATTATTATTATTATTATTATTATTATTATTATTATTATTATTATTATTATTTAGATTTGTATGCCGCCCCTCTCCGAAGACTCGGGGCGGCATACAAATCTAAAAATAATAATAATAATAATAATAATAATAATAATAATAATAATACCTGTCTGGGAAGAGTTTGATCTGGTGACACCTGATGAAGTGGACAAGGCCATCGGAGCTGTGAGTTCTGCCACCTGCTTACTGGATCCGTGTCCCTCCTGGTTGGTCTCGGCCAGCAGGGAGGTGACACGGAGCTGGGCCCAGGAGATTACCAACGCTTCCTTGGGGAGGGGAGTTTTTCCACCACTCTATAAAGAAGCGCTTGTGCGCCCCCTCCTCAGGAAGCCATCCCTGGACCCAGCCGTACTTAACAACTATCGTCCAGTCTCCAACCTTCCCTTTATGGGGAAGGTTGTCGAGAAGGTGGTAGCGCTCCAGCTCCAACGGTCCTTGGAAGAAGCTGATTATCTAGGTCCCCGACAGTCAGGCTTCAGGCCCGGTTACAGCACGGAAACCGCTTTGGTTGCGTTGATGGATGATCTCTGGCGGGCCCGGGACAGGGGTTTATCCTCTGTCCTGGTGCTCCTCGATCTCTCAGCGGCTTTCGATACCATCGACCATGGTATCCTTCTGCGCCGGTTGGAGGGGTTGGGGGTGGGAGGCACTGTTCTGCAGTGGTTCTCCTCCTACCTCTCTGGCCGGTCGCAGTCGGTGTTAGTGGGGGGTCAGAGGTCGGCTCCGAGGTCTCTCCCTTGTGGAGTGCCTCAGGGGTCGGTCCTCTCCCCCTTGCTATTTAACATCTACATGAAACCGCTGGGAGAGATCATCCAAGGACATGGGGTGAGGTATCATCAATATGCCGATGATACCCAGCTTTACATCTCCACCCCATGCCCAGTCAACGAAGCGGTGGAAGTGATGTGCCGGTGCCTGGAGGCTGTCGGGGCCTGGATGGGTGTCAACAGACTCAAACTCAACCCGGATAAGACGGAGTGGCTGTGGGTTCTGCCTCCCAAGGACAATCCCATCTGTCCGTCCATCACCCTGGGGGGGGAATTATTGACCCCCTCAGAGAGGGTCCGCAACTTGGGCGTCCTCCTCGATCCACAGCTCACATTAGAAAACCATCTCTCAGCTGTGGCGAGGGGGGCGTTTGCCCAGGTTCGCCTGGTGCACCAGTTGCGGCCCTATCTGGACCGGGACTCATTGCTCACAGTCACTCATGCCCTCATCACCTCGAGGTTCGACTACTGTAATGCTCTCTACATGGGGCTACCTTTGAAAAGTGTTCGGAAACTTCAGATCGTGCAGAATGCAGCTGCGAGAGCAGTCATGGGCTTACCTAGGTACGCCCATGTTTCACCAACACTCCGCAGTCTGCATTGGCTGCCGATCAATTTCCGGTCACAATTCAAAGTGTTGGTTATGACCTTTAAAGCCCTTCATGGCATCGGACCAGAATATCTCCGAGACCGCCTCCTGCCGCACGAATCCCAGCGACCGATTAGGTCCCACAGAGTGGGCCTTCTCCGGGTCCCGTCAACCAAACAATGCCGGTTGGCGGGTCCCAGGGGAAGAGCCTTCTCTGTGGCGGCACCGGCTCTCTGGAACCAGCTCCCCCCAGAGATTAGAACTGCCCCTACTCTTCCTGCCTTCCGAAAACTCCTCAAAACCCACCTTTGTCGTCAGGCATGGGGAAACTAAACATCTCCCCTGGGCACGTTAATTTATGCATGGTATGCTTGTGTGTGTGTCTGTTATCATATGGGGTTTCTTTTCTTAAATCGTTAAATTTTAATTAATTGGATTGTTGTGACTGTTTTTACATGTTGTGAGCCGCCCCGAGTCTTCGGAGAGGGGCGGCATACAAGTCCAACAAATAAATAAATAAATAAATAAATAATAATAATAATAATAATAATATTTTGCATTTAGTTATTCATATTTTGACAGCGGCCAGGATAGTATATGCGCAAAATTGGAAAGGGGAAAATATTCCCAAAGAGGAAGAGGTAATTAAGAAAATATTAGATTGCGCTGAAAATATCTTTCTTATATTTCTGTTTAGTTATACCCAATAAATAAAATTCTGGGTTTTTTTCTATCTCTTGCATTACTATTTCTTTTATTATTCTTTCTATCATTTTCCAATGTAACTTAACTTTGCTACAAATCCACCATTGATGATAATATGAACCTATTTCTTTCTTACATTTCCAACATAATGAGGATGTATTAGGGAACATTTTTGCAATTCTACTTGGTGGGAGATGCCACCTATAAAACATCTTAATTTGATTTTCTTTTAACGAAACCGACTTTGTCATTTTAGTTTCCACTGAAGACAGCCACGATTCTGCAGTTATATGTAAACCCAGCCAAACATCTGAAGAAGATGCCTCTGAAGATTGTTCTTCATATAATGAACAGTAAATCTTCACCATCTAAGTTGAGCTATTGCCGTCAAGTGCTGCCTTACTATAAATGTTATTTTGTATTACTTTAAACTATATTGCTGCCAATCCTAATTTATCAGCCAGATAAAGTTAGAATGCAGTACTTATACAGTTCTATTTGCATTATTGGTGTTTCATGTTCACCTAATATGTTCCACTAGAATTTGTTGTCTTGATGCCAAGTTGCAAATTTAGAAAAATATGCCTTTATTGAAAATCATCTCTCCAGTCCCCTAATTGTGTGTCAGATAGTGAATACAGGCAGAGCTCAGAAGTCATGTATATTGTGAGAAGTCAGATGCGCTCGGTAAATATCTATGACTCTAATATAAAATCCAAGCACAATTGAACATTGCCCAGCCTAAGCTTTGGAAGAAAACAAACTAGTTAGCTTTAGAATTTTCAGCTTTTATTAGTTGATGCCAGCCTATAGCGTTAGTAGTTTTGCTATAGCAACCTTTTTCAACCTAGCACTATCAATATATACTGCTCAAAAAAATAAAGGGAACACTCAAACAACACATCCTAGATCTGAATGAATGAAATATTCCCATTTGCACAACTATTCCATTTGTACAACAGCATGTGAAATTGACTGTCAATCCATGTTTCTTCCTAAGTGGACAGTTTGATTTCACAGAAATTTGATTTACTTGAAGTTATATTCTGTTTTTTAATTTTTTTGAGCAGTGTATATAGAAGTTGGAATTATGGAAATGTGGTGCAAGTGAAGGCTATCAAGTAAGGAAACACATGAGAAGATTAATCTACCAATTCTTCCAAGCTAAACTGCTCTTAAATAACAAGAACATGTTTCAGATGTAATGTTTCAAGTTGAAAAACGACACTAAGAAAAAATCTATTTTTAGCTAATAACTTTGTATTGATTGTATTACCAGTTTAGTTCCATTACCTGTTGTAAAAATGCTTATATTACCCTGTTACAATAAAACATGTTCAAGTGGCGGTATACTCGTATATATATATCTTTCCTTCTATGCCAGTGACCGCTAACCTTTTCCAGACTTGAGTGGCCAAAGTGCTTGTGTAAATGTGCACGCATGCACGTGTCTTAACCCTCAAAATGCAATGTGCACCCAACCCCCCCAATGCAATGCACACGTTGACCCCATGCATGTGTGTGACCCCTGACCCCTGCTTTGTGCATCCTGCCCCTTGCATGTGCCTTCCCCCACACGTGCCCATCCAGTGCATTCATGCACTAGCCCACCACGGCCCACATATATGTGCAACGCCCCCCCCGGTGGGAGGTGGATGCGCACATATGGTGAATTGGGGCGATGGTTCGCATGCCATGTGCCATAGGTTTACCATCACAGCTTTATACAGATTCAAACCTGACATTTTGAAATGTATTAGGCATGTAAAATACAGAAAATAGTATAAGGGCAGACTAGATGGACCATGAGGTCTTTTTCTGCCTTCAGACTTCTATGTTTCTATGTATTGCTTTTAGATATATATTTTATTGATTTGACAAACATGACACACATAACATATAACACATAGTGGAGCTACAGTTGCTCCAGTCAGGATAGAAGTCGTCTTTGTATTTAAAAAAAGGGGGGGGGGAATCTTATCATTGTTTATAACAACATCTATAAAGTTTGTAAAAGTATCAATTATAACATAGTAAATAAAGGGGGGAAAACACATCTAAAAATTTATAAAAACATATATAGAAATTCTTAAATTGTGGCTTAGATAAAACTAGAATAAAGAAGATAAGAAAAGAAGAAAAAAGGAGTTTACATTTATATTGTAAATACTGTAATCACCATCTAATACAATAAGACAATACGTTTCAGATGTATAACAACAAGGTTATCCCTTTTTCTTTATTTTCCACCAAATATATACCTTTTGCCATACATCATAAAATTCTGATTCTTCTTGATTGTTTAACCTGTTCAGCATGTATTGCTTTTAGAAGATAATTGCTAATGAGTTGAATAAACAAAAAATTCAAAGTAATATCGTGTAATCTCCAAATTAGTTTATGCAAGAGTGCAGCTAGTGATTCTTCCTTCTCTTCCCTTTTGAGAGCCATAGTAGGCATTAATAAAAAGTTACCCTTTCAACATTTTTTTTCCGTTAGGAACGTTCAGCAAAATGTTGAACTTTAGAGTGTTGGGCAGAGGGTGAGATTCAGCATGAAAACAAAGCCTTAATCGTGGGCCTTATTCAAGCGCAAGGGATTCAATTGAAGTAACCAAGCAAAAAAAGAGTTGAGAAATTTTAAAGTTTCCAAGCATGGACCAGCTGAAGTCCATACCAGAGAATTTCAAATGTCACAACTTTACGAGATGTGGATTCCAACTTCTAGAATTCCAGTTGGCAAGTCTGGGAATTAATATCCAAATATGTCACAGTTGCCAAATTTGAAAAACTCTAGTACCTTTTATTGAAAAGCAACGAAAACTCCAGGCATACTCAAGGATGTTCTCTGAGCTTGGTTGTTTTCATGCAGATGTTTCATTACCCAAACTAGGTAACATCATCAGTGCTGATATCTAGTTTGATTGATTGGTTGATTGATTGATTGATTGATTGTTTGAAAGGGACCATGCAGGTCATCAAGTCCAACCCCCTGCCTGAGCAGGCATCTTAAAGCACCCCAGCCAAGTGGCAGTCCAATCTCCTCTTGAAAGTGTCCAGAGTTGGGGAGTTCACAACCTCCTCAGGCAGGTTGTTCCACTGGTTCCACACCGCTCTGACCATCAGGAAGTTCTTCCTTACTTCTAGGTTGAATCTCTCTTTGGTCAGCTTCCAGCCGTTGCTCCTTGTCCGGGCCTCTGGTGCTCTGGAGAATAGAGTGGCCCCCTCCTCTCTGTGGCAACCTCTCATATACCTGTATACTGCTACCATGTCCCCTCTGGCCCTCCTTTTCTCTAGCCTATCCATGCCCAATTCCCGCAATCTCTCTTCGTAAGTCTTGGTTTCAAGTCCCCTAATCATTTTGGTTGCTCTTTTCTGTACCTTCTCCAGAGTTTCAATGTCTCTTTTGAAGTGTGATGACCAGAACTGGATGCAGTACTCCAGATGTGGTCTGACCAGGGCGTAGGAGAGTGGTATTAATACTTCCCTGGTCTTGGAGTGTATCCCCCTGTTGATGTTTGGGTAGTGTAATTTAGTCAGCCATTCACTTTGATATCACTTTAAAGTTACACCTTAAATTAAAAAGGACACACAGTACGTTTGTTATGCTCTCCATGTAAGAGCATAAAATGTGTTCCAATAGACTGAAAGTCTAGTCAGTTTTTCAAGCCCTCAAGCAGGACATGACAGTAATATGACTGTGGATACGTGTGATAATATAGTGTCACTGTGAATAGTTCCCATTATATTTTAGTTGTTTCAGGTGCCTGCAAAATTTATCAGAAATGACAGTGAAATAAGTGAGCATAGCATGAGTACTATATCTTCCAGACTGCCTTCCAGAGACTTTTCAAATCTGAGAAGATGATTGAATTCAATAGGAATACTTCCAAGTAAAGTTGCATAGGGTCCCCCCAATGGTGCAAGCCTACTATCTGATTCTAATTAAAACCAAATAACATTGAGAGTGTAATGGACAGTCAATATTAGAGAATCACAGTAGTTTTCATTTATTTATTTATTTGTTTGTTTGTTTGCTTGTTTGTTTATTTGTTTGTTTATTTATTTATTTGATTTGTATGCCGCCCCTTTCCATAGACTCACTCCAGTGTAGCTGACATTTAGCTGAGGAGAAATTGATATTTTTTCCCCAATAATAAAGAATTTCACCTAGTAAAAATCAATACCAGTGATGAATGATCCTAAAAACAAATAAAGCTTCACTGTATTTAAAACACTAAGTGGTAAAGTCTCAACTTTCTAAATATTCATTCGATGAAGAAAGCTACTAAACAGAAAATACCATTTTGTTGGAATTTATAATAATTTTTTTTGCACAAGAACAAAACTATTAGAGACTCTCAGGCTGACTTTGATCGCTATTTATATGTCCAGTCTGGAGAGCCGGCTTAACATTTGTAAGTAGAGAGTAAAACTTATTTGACTGCTTTTAGCGCCAATAAACACAGTTTAGTGACTGTGTTGTTTAGTAACTGTTTACATTTGCAGTGCAGAGGTGGGTTCAAACATGTTTTACTACCGTTTCTGTGAGGGTGGCTCGTATGGATGGGCATGTGACTGAGTGGGCATGGCCAACTTGATATCACTCACACACACTCAGTCACATGACCCCGACCAAGCCACACCCACCAAAACGGAGGACTTTTTGACACTTTTTAAAAATCAATTCTGTCTGAGATTTTCCCTGTCCTATATTTGCACTAAGTTATCCATGAGAGAGAGCTTTGTAAGCTGTAAACTCTAAACGATAACTGTAGTAAATAAATAGTAAAGTAACAATAAACATTTAGTGGATTATGAAATATACTGTATCTCATTTTTTTTTATATAGCAGTGCAATTCCCCAGGACAAAAATTAATGTAAAGTATGGTTTTACTAATTCTTTGCAAAACAAAAAACCAAAACAATCTAAGAGGATACTATCGGGAAAAGCTTCACAACAGCATAGCTATCTTTCCTCCTGTATTTAACCTACAAAGAACTTCAGGCATTACTGCAACTCAAGCTTTTTCTTATAACCCACAACCATAGTGTGAGATTTACATGCCACACAATTCATATAGCAATGCTCTGCAGAAAGGAAAAAGCAAGTTTTGCAAATGCATGTGCAGAATAAAGGTAAAATAACATTTAACTTTCAGAAAGCTGATTCTGAACATGACAAAAAGCTTCCGTGGAATTGCCATTTACTGAATTGATCTTGCATTTAAATCCCTAGTTCTGTATTATGAAGCTACATTGTGAGTGTATTGCCTTCTGAGATAGCTCATGCCTTGAAGAATAAACTGATGAAGGGAGGAAAAACCTCTTTCTCCAATAATACTGATTTCACATGTCAGTAGCTCTTCTCTCTCTGCACGAACCTTCCAAGTTTATTTTTTAAACAAGTTGGCTTCTTTTAGAAAGGTTGGGTTCCAAATGAAATTAGAAAGCATCCATTGAAGCAGGACTAAACTGCATGCTGGGTTGACTGCATCTGTTATGTCTAGCAGCAAATATAGTTTTCTCTAGATATTTAACCAGTAAGGGGACACTCCTACTCTTTTGTTTTTATTGCAAACATGCAATTAATCATCCTAATTGCCCAGGTACCCAGAAGCCGAGGATATTATAGCAAAGCAAAATATATGACATTCGAAATACCCCGAGGTTTTTAAACATTCATTCTGGTAATGTAAAACCTGTTTAAATAAGAAAGAACTGCTCTCAAAAGAAAAAGACCGTAATAACATTTTATACCATCCCCTTTAAAATCTAATCTTTTGTTTACACAGTTTGCGGTATGAAAATCTATGGAGTAATGTATGCTTTTTATGAATATAAGAAGGTTTAAGGTTTAATTGAATTTGTATGCCGCCCCTCTCCGAGGACTATTATATTATATATTACATTATCACATTATAATAGTATTCATGAGATTATTATATTTCCTGTGTTTATTTTAAATCTGCCTTATAGTATTTGTAATTTTACTAAAATAACTCCTGACTTTTGTGGCCCTGGATGTAATCCTGAATCAGATTTGGAATGTTGAATGGTATCAAATATGTGGCAAGATAAGAGTCCATTTATTATTGGATTGTCACTCTTGTATTATTCTCTATTGAGGCTCTGCTAGAACTAGTGTACAAATACACTCACCATTTAAACCAGGCAGCCCTGTGTGCCTAACTATAGTGTCAGGATACATTTTCCCCAAAATCTTCAACCTTAGATTGTCTACGGTCGACCTCATCCCATTCCTAACAGGTATGTAAGGGGCGTGCATAAGCACACCATTGTGTCTATCGTCCCTGTCCTACTTTCCTATTGTCTTCTTTTATCATTACTTTCTATGTTATGTTTATATATACTACCATTCCATACTTGTTTGACATAAATGAATGAATGAATGAATCAGTCAGTCAGTCAATCTATCTATCTATCTATCTATCTATCTATCTATCTATCAATCAATCAATCAATCAACTACCATTCTTGGGTAATAAATCCACTAATTCCAGTTCATCTTAGATCTCTGATGAATTAGAAATGAGCAAAATGTAGTGATTAGGTATGAAATATCTATTCTACCTCCAGGCCATTCAGAACCTTTTTCATCCTGGTAGCAGTGGCAGTTTCCAGAAGTAAATTCTCTAAAATTAGAGGAAATCTAAATCCGAGTCTACAGAGAGGGGTGGCATACAAATCTAATAAATAAATAAATAAATCTCTGGAAATAAAGTTTGAAGAATCATGAAAAGAATAGATTCCAGGGGTCATGGAGTAAGGGATTGACCCAGAGTGTTCTGATGTTAAATTTTTTGCTCACCCCGAACTGATGAATATTCTGAGTTTGCACTACATACAAGACCTAAAAATGACTCTTTGAATAGGCTGTGGAGCACAGCTTAGTTGCAGTATTTGTGTCCATAATTTTTATAGACTTCCTGAGCAGGAAGACAAAATATTTGCAGAAAATCTTGTACTACACACTTCTCAAAAGTAGTGTTCCCTCAGCCAGGTCTCTTCCTGTTTGAATTATTCCAGGGGTGTCAATGGCATCTAGGAACAACTGAGGCAACGGTATCACTTCCGCCTGCATGGTGGTTTCCTCAAAGAGAGGATCCCCCTGTGAAGAGCCCAACTGCGGCTCTGTTGCCGCAGCTGGTAGTTTGGCTGTGGCCTTAACCTTGTGAAGAAGGAGCGATCTGAACAGGGCCAGCTGGAACAATCCCACTGCCGGCTGGAAATCAGGAACTAGGTCTTCGTCCTCTGACAGATCCAAGTCCAACTCCTGAGAACTCCTGAGAGCTATCTTGCAATTGACCCTCCTCTAGCTCCTCTAGAGGGTTGGCCTTATTTGCTCTCGTCAGCCAGCCATATCCTTACTGGGATTTGAACCTGCAACCTTCGGAGAGGGGCAGCATACAAATCTAATAAATAAATAACAACAACAACAACAACAACAATAATAATAATAATAACCTCTGCCTTGTAAGGCAGTGGCCTTAACCTCTAGACTACAGACTCTCCCCCTTTAGATATTTGTTTGTTTGTTATTTATTTTGAACGTAGAAAATAAAATTTTAAAAGGAAAAGGAAAGTCGAAAAAAGCCCAAGGTCTCGTAATTTAAAAACAAAAGAAATAAACTTCCATTTTTCTGGTGTAATGAAGGAAGCATGCGTCCTGTTTGGTCACAGACTGAATCAAAAGAGGGAGAGGACAGGATACGATACCACTTTTATAACATTGATTCAGTCTTAAATAGTCATAGGGCGATCTTAACCCATACTTGGAGGCTAGCTCCTTCCATTTTAGAGGAGGGCCTGTTTCCAGCCGTTAGAGGGCCTCCAGACCCCAGAGAGGTCAAAAACGCCCCCCTCCGTGATGCAGGAGGTCGACTAGGCCATGCCCACAAAGGCCATACCCACCCAGCAACCGAGCAAAGAACCCCTTGCAAAAATTTTTGAAGCCCACTCCTGGCTTATTCATACTGACCTCATGGACCAAAGACATACTGGCTGGAAGTGACAGCAATGCAAAGCTCACAGTTGGAAAATCATATATCCCTCCCCAATAAAACAAGGAGAGAATGCAGAAAATAAAGAATATGAACACAAACAAAAAATGAGTGACTTTACTGAACTACACTGCTCAAAAAAATAAAGGGAACACTTTAAACAACACAATATTACTCCAAGTAAACCAAACTTCTGTGAAATCAAACTTTCCACTTAAGAAGCAACAAACACTGATTGACAGTCAATTTCACATGCTGGTGTGCACATTCAGCTTTGAACAGAACAAAGTATTCAATGAGAATATTTCATTCATTCAGATCTAGGATGTGTTGTTTGAGTATTCCCTTTATTTTTTGAGAAGTATAGTTTAATTCAGAGAAACAAGTTAAACTTTCTCTTTCTCCAAAACTCTTCATTATTCCATCTTTGCACATGGTTTGGGATGGTGAAGTAAATCGATTTAAGCTTTTTTTTAAAAATTAAAATTAAATACTGGAGCTCCCTCTTGTGACAAGAGAGTTGCAGTTCTACTATAAAAGCCATTGGCCTACAGTGTAGTGTTAGATTCCAATGTCAGCCAGTCCCTTATCCTCCTTGACTTTGCTTGTCAGAGTGTCGTAAAAGGTGATCGCATGACCTTGGGACACAGCCACGGTCATAAATGTGAACCAGTTGCCAAGCATCTGAATTCCGATCACATAGGAATGCTGGAAAGGTCATAACTCTGAAAAACAGTCATAAGTCCCTTTTTTCCATGCTGTTGTAACTTTGAACAGTCACTAAATCAATTGATCACTTTGTATCATGAATATTATTTGAAGGGAAAATGCTCCTTTCGTTGTTATTATACATGGTTACAGTCTTTAAAACAAAGTAATGGACTTTTGAAGCAAAGAAATATCAGCTTATTTGTCTCAACATCCTTTTTACATCATGACGATCAATACTGAATGCAGTGTGGTCTTACCAGAGGTGGTTTCCTACAGTGCAGTCAAGTGCGCTGCTCCAGTAGTGGCCCGATGATTGCACAATTTTGGTGCAATGGTTCTGGTGCTGTCTTTACCACTCTGTGCGCACTGCCATGTTTTTTTTCTAATTTTTAGTGATTTTTCAGCTGCCTGAGCCTGCGCAAAAATAAAACCATCCCTCTGCGCATGCGCGGAAACATAATCGCACTAAGGAATGTGTTCTGTCAAGCTCTCTGGTAGAATCCTCCCAAAAATGCACAGATACAATTTCAGACACACACACGTTTGAAAATTCAAAACAATGTTCTTTATACCGAAAAATGCAAGTAAATGAACCACTCTTTTTGTATAGCAAAGAGCACTTGTCTCCAAACAAATTGGTAATTTGTACAAGTCCCTCATCAGTTCTGTGATACTTAGCTTGCAGCTGTGAGGCAATTCACAGTCCTTCTTCTTTCACAAAGTGAAACACACTTTGCTCTGGTTTAGTTTCAAAGCAGGGAAAAAGCAGCACACAAAGATCAAAGTCAGCAAAGCAGGTGTGAAACACAACAATCAGATAATCCTCCACAACGGCCAAACCCACAGGCTGCTATTTATAGCAGCCTCACTAATTACCACAGCCCCACCCAACCACAGGTAGACTCATTTTCTTTGATAATAATCTCTCAGTTGTTGCTGCCTATGCATCGCTCTCCGCATGCGTGGCTGTATCATTAACTCTTGTTCTGAATCCAAGCAGGAGCTAGATAATTGATCTCCTTCTGAGCTGTCTGCCCCACTCTCCTTCTCCCTGTCACTCATGTCTTCTTGGTCAGAGGAGCCTTCATCATCAGACTCCACCGGAGGCAAAACAGGCCTGCAGCATGTGGATGTCACCCCCACATCCACAGTCCTTGGGGCAGGAGCTGGGCCAGAGCCAACCGCAACAGAATGTGTGTGTGAAATGTCACGATAAGCACTGCAGTGCACCAGTAGGAAAAGGTAAGAGGAATCCACTCCTGGGCTTTACCAAGACCTTATAAAGTGGTATTAACACTTCATGTGATTTTGATTCTATCCCTCTGTTAATGCAGCCTAGAACTGTGTTGGCTTTTTTTGCAGCTGCTACACACTGCTGGCTCATATTTAAATGGTTGTCCACTAGGACTCCGAGATCCCCCTCTCAGTTACTACTGTTGAGCAAGGTACCAAATGTAATGTACCTGTGCATTTTGTTTTTCTTGCCTAAATGTAGAACTGTCAAAGACTAAGTGTTTTTTATACAATGAAATAATTCAGTTCTCTGGGGTTTTTTTTCTTTTAAAGATCCTGTAATTCCTTGCATGGAGGTGGAGTGTGGAGAGACTCAGGGTGACAGAATGAAGCATGAGCATTTACTGGTAAGGTGCCCTTCCTGATGCCTATGTGGAATTTGTATCAGACAATTATTCATTGCAGCCAGAGAGAGAAATATCTGCCGCTACCTGTTGTGGTTAGCTCTGGCCCAGCTCCTGCCCCAAGGAATGTGCAGGTGGATGCGGGGGAGACATCCACATGTCACAGGCCTGTTTTGCTCCTGATAGAATCTCCCGACGAAGGCTCCTCTGACAAAGGAAGTGTGTGTAGCAGGGAAGAGGGGAGTTTGGCAGACAGTCCAGGAGGAGATCAATCATCTGTATCATCCTTGGATTCTGAACAAGAACTTATGACAGACCCACGCATGCGTAGAGTGATGCATAGGAGAGAACAACTGAAGGATTATTACAGGAGATAAGTGAGGCCACCTGTGGTTGGGTGGGGCTGCTCTAATTAGTGCTACAGATAAAAAGAACAGCGTGCTGGTTTAGCCTTATGGAAGTTTATCTGATTCATAGTTCGTCAAAATCGTGGTTTTGCTGTTTCCCTGTTCACGACTGTGTGTGGACTTTCTGGACTTTGGAATTTGGACTCAATTTCCCAGTTATTGGGTGAGAAATTGGATTGCATTTAACCTGTGCCTTGTGTGTACCAGAAAATCCCTTTGACATTTAAAAGGGAGTTTTTTCTGCTTTTCTGTTGATAAAGACTTTTGGTTTTCCTTCTATTGTGTGGTGTGTGTCTTTCTGGACTTATCACCCTGTAATTACGGGCAGTTGGGACACGCCGGCAGAACAAATAATAATAATAATAATAATAATACCCTTTATTGTCATTGTACATCATGTTTACAATGAAATTGGTTTAGCCTCTACTGGTGCAATCCATAACAGAAAGTACAAGACAACATAGATAGTATAAATAGCATTTAGCAATCACATTTAAACTTATATACAGTGATCCCCCGATCGTTGCGAGGGTTCCGTTCCAGGACCCCCCGCAACGAGCGGGTTTTTGCGAAGTAGCGCTGCGGAAGTAAAAACACCATCTGCGCATGTGCAGATGGTGTTTTTACTTCCGCAGCGCTAGCGAGGAGCTGAAGATTGGGGGCGGCGCGGCTGTTTTAAAATGTCGCCGCCAACATGGGGGGCTCGCTAGCATCCCCCCTAACCCGGGTTGGGGGTTCGAGGGGGTGCTAGCGAGCCCCCCATGTCGGCGGCGACGTTTTAAAACACCCGCGTTTGTCTTCGGGACTCATTGGAAAGTCGTGCGGGTGTTTTAAAACGTTGCCGCCGACATGGGGGGCTCGCTAGCACCCCCCCGAACCCCCAACCCGGGTTTGGGGGGGTGCTAGCGAGCCCCCCATGTCGGCGGCGACGTTTTAAAACACCCGCGCGGCTTTCCAATGAGTCCCGAAGACAAACGTCAAACTTCCGCGTTTGTCTTCGGGACTCATTGGAAAGCCGCGCGGGTGTTTTAAAACGTCGCCGCCGACATGGGGGGCTCGCTAGCACCCCCCCGAACTCCCAACCCGGGTTTGGGGGGGTGCTAGCGAGCCCCCCATGTCGTCGGCGACGTTTTAAAACACCCGCGCGCCTTCCCAACTGAGCCCTCAAGCCAAGCGCCAAAGGCGAACTTCTGCGCTTGGCTCGAGGGCTCAGTTGGGAAGGCGCGCGGGTGTTTTAAAACGTCGCCGCCGACATGGGGGGCTCGCTAGCACCCCCCGAACCCCCAACCCGGGTTTGGGGGGGTGCTAGCAAGCCCCCCATGTCGGCGGCGACGTTTTAAAACACCCGCGCGCCTTCCCAACTGAGCCCTCAAGCCAAACGAACCCGGGTGGCCGGGCGAGCAGCGAGCGAACGGCGGGTGGCCGGGCGAAGGGCGGGCGAGCGGCGAACGGCGGGCGAGCGGGTGCTGGGGAGGGCTTCTCGCTCTCCCGCCAGCAAGAGGGGGAGCGAACGGCGTGGGCAGGCTGCGGACAAGCCGTTCGCTCGGGCCGCTTCCCAGCTGAGTACTCAGCTGGGAAGCGGCCTGAGCGAACGGCGTGGGCGGGAGAAGGGCGCGCGAGCCGCGGGCGCGCGGGCGGGCAGGCTGCGGACAAGCCGTTTGCTCGGGCCGCTTCCCAGCTGAGTACTCAGCTGGGAAGCGGCCTGAGCGAAGCGGCAGCAGCGAGGAGTTTGCGTGGGCGGTGGGAAAAATCCTCGCTGATGCCCGCCAAGAGGGGGAAGACCTAGGGAAGCCGCCCAGCAACTGATCTGCCCGGCGCCATCTACGCATGCATGCCCATAGAAAAAAAAGGGCACGCATGCGCAGATGGTGTTCTGACTTCCGGGTTCAAAAATCGCAAATTAGCCTGTTCGCAATGGTCGGGGACGCAATAACCGGGGGATCACTGTACTGCTTCACAGTGCATTACAGCCCACTCTAAGTGTTTTACAGAGTCAGCATATATTGCCCCCAACAATCTGGGTCCTCATTTTACCACCCTTGGAAGGATGGAAGGCTGAATCAACTTTGAGCCTACTGAGATTCAATCTGCCAAACTGCTGGCAGCCGGTGATCAGCAGAAGTAGCTTGCAGTACTGCACTCTAACCACTGCACCACCAAGGCTGTATAATCCTTATACTGTACAAGTAATTTTGGGGGGGGGTGGAGACTAGACATATGTTTCAATATGCACATAGAGTTATTGTGATTGTGTTTAGGAGTCTGACAACCCAGGGTAGAAGCTTTTTAAAATCTGTTTGTCTGGCTGGCTATACTTCGATGTCTTTTGCCCTATGGTAAAAGTAAAAAGAGACCCTGGCCAGCGTGTGAATTACCCTAAATTCCCAATCGTTACTCTGCTGAAACAGTGACACCTAGGGATGTTACCCAGTGGTGTTAGACTGCAATCAATGGCTTCTTGTGCCGAATTTATCACTTTATGCAGTGCCTCCCTGTCTGCAGGTGTTAAACCAGCATACCATACTGTTATACAGTATGTGAGGACACTTTCTATCCTGGACCAATAAACCAATCATGGCTATAATGACAATTTGAGACTTGAGGCAACGTTTAACAGTGTAATACAAAATTACAGAATAGAATAGAATAGAACAGAACAGAATAGAACAGAATAATAGAGTTGGAAAGCACCTTGGAGGTCTTTTAGTCAAACCTTCTGCTTAGAGGTTTTCATATGGATCTGTTTAATATGAAGAATCTACCACAAGCCTCAAAAATCAGGATTGAATTAATAGCCAGGATTATGCATTATTGCCAGAGAATCCACCATCTGTTCTATTGGATTCTTCAGACCACTCTTCCTTGATTGAAATATATATATATATAATCCTTGAAAGAGAAATGTGATTTGGAAAAATATAATGACAATATAAAACATCTTTTGTAGTATTCATTTAAGTCAATTGATATTATCATAAGTTCTTGGTCCCCTCAATCAAAAATAAACTAGTGAATTTTTTGTAACTGGAAAAGTGATTGCATGATCTTTTGTCATGTTTATAAAACATAATCTGTAGCATGATTAGTGCTATGATTTTATGCAGCTAGTCAGGGTGTACAGCCAAAACACACAAATTCTGTTTTCAAATTTTGGATAGTTTTAGTTCCCAACAGACTAGCTCATTCCAAATATCTTTTTTTATCTTTATGTTTTAGGAGAGGAAGGAAGAATAAATAAGGAAGGGGAAGGAAAAGGAGGGGGCAGGAGAAGGAACAGGGGAAAGGGAGGAGGAGGAGGAGGAAGAGAAGGAGAAAAAGGAAAAAGCAGCATAAGCAATTAATGTTTGTATTCATAGTTTGGTTTGGCCAGATTCATTCTTACTGTAATTCAACAGGGAAATCAGCACCATCATTTAGTTCAGTGAACAAGTTCCTTTAACATTGAATTGGAATGGAATGATGTTGTTAGCCTTTTGGGTGCTTTTTTGGTGCCCTATAAACTCTTTTAATGATTGAATGTAATGTGTTATCATTGTAAAATTAAATCAAACACATAAGGATTTGATTGAGCAACAGTTGTTCTAAACTGTTTCCTTCATGATTATAGGCAAAAAAACAATGTTCCAAGGTACTCTTAATTTTTTCCATAATAGCAATTGTTACATAAAATATTTTTCTTCTTTTCTTGTATAGTTACCATTAGTGGTCAGCATAAGTATTAGGATATCAGTTAATTCCCATTCCATGTAGTCATTTATTTATTGTGTTACTAATATTACTTCAAAATACTTAGCCAATACAATCAAGTGGACATAATTCTGCAGAATATTTGGCTTGCTTGACAAACATGATCTAATTTTTATGACTTGCATTAAAATATTTTTATTTGGCAACCATAGCATAACCCATTTTATTAAAATAGAATTTGGATGATACAACTCCGTTTATTGATTACTTAGATATTATGTTATTAACCACGGTTGTTTTCTTCTGCGTTATAAGGCAAGTGATAGAATTGCTGTGCAGAAGCCAAGATGTAGTATCTCCTGTTCATGGTTGTTGTGGTTAGCTCTGGCCCAGCTCCTGCCCCAAGGACTGTGGATGTGGAGGAGACATCCATATGCTGCAGGCCTGTTTTGCCCCCAGTGGAATCTGCTGATGAAGGCTCCTCTGGCCAAGAAGACATGAGTGACAGGGAGGAGGAGAGTGTGGCAGACAGCTCAGAAGGAGATCAATTCTCTAGCTCCTCCTTGGATTCGGAACAAGAGTTAATGATACAGCCACGCATGTGGAGAGCGATGCATAGGCAGCAACAACTGAGAGATTATTATCAAAGAAATGAGGCCACCTGCGGTTGGGTGGGGCTGTGGTAATTAGTGAGGCTCCTATAAATAGCAGCCTGTGGCTTTGGCCATTGTGGAGGATTATCTGATCGTTGTGTTTCGTGACTTTACTGACTTTGACCTTTTGTGTGCTGATTTTCCCCCGCTTTGAAGCTAAACCAGAGCAAAGTATGTTTCACTTTGTGAAAAAAGAAGGACTGTGAATTGCCTCACAGCTGCAAGCTAAGTATTACAGAACTGATAAGGGACTTGTACAAATTACCAGTTTGTTTGGAGACCAGTGCTCTTTGCTATCCCAAAAGAGGGCTTGGTTTAAGTGAATTTTCATTATAAAGAACATTGTTTTGAATTTTCAAACATGTGTGTGTCTGAAACTGTATCTGTGCATTTTTGGGAGGATTCTACCAGAGAGCTCGACAGAAAAATGGTTATGGAAGCGGCAATATGAACTAATATAAAACTTTCTCACCATGGCAGGATCCACTAGTTAATTGATCAGGAAAACGGAGAACCACTAAGGATCGGTTCCAAGCAAGTCCATACAATGGGGATTAATTATAGTTAACAACTTGCCTGGTTTACAAAATCTTAATGAGGGGAGGGAAGGGGAGGGAAAGGAAAACAAGAGACAAGATAAGATAACCTTTATTGTCACTTTTTTCCCTGTGAACACATTGGCACCCATTAAAAAATGAAATTACAATGCCCGTAAATTCTGGAAAACAAAGTTGGAAAGCATGAGGTCCTGGTTAAATTACAGCTTCCATTAGCCCCCAGCCATAAGTCATTTGTGAAGAATGCCAGATAATTCAGTAACATCTGGTGGATCATAGGCTTCTTACTCTTATTTTTGATGATAGCAAACGAATGATTAAAATTGCTTTCAAGTGGCAGCAGCTTTGGAATTGAAACCATGTAATGTTGCTATCTATTTCTGCTGGCCAGAAAGTCATCTATAACTAGCACATTTACTTACTTCTTTTGATATTCACTGTGATCATTAATGTTCATATAATGTTTGCACTCAAGAAATCAAATATGTATCTTAGCGTCAGACTTTTCCCTTCCTTGATCCTTTGATATAAACAAAGTCATGTAACTGCAGATTGTTACATGGGTGGTCATAGGACAAGAGAGCCTTAGAACAGAAGTGCAAGGCTGCTGAAGGGATGCACCAGTCCTGCAAAGCATGTCATCAGCACTCAAATAGACACAAGATACAAATTGGGCTGCTTTTGGGTTAGGGTTTAATGCAGGAGTGTAATTTACTTAGACTTTAGTAAGGCATTTGATAAAGTAGACTGTTAAGTTCCTCTACTGAAGAGGCAGGAGATGGCTTAGAGACATCAGCTCTTTATTGGTCATAGCGAGCAAACATCAGCAAGGTCCTACTATAAGCAGTGGTTTAAATAGGGGGGCCTTTAAATCAGGAGCCAATCAGATTTTACCTGCTTGAGTTCCTGGTTGGACTGGAGTGAAAACTTCCCAGCTTCTCAGGACATAACATTCCTCCTCTCTTAGTTCAGGGCATAATTTTGCATACGTATTTATTTAGGTACGTGGGGTGTAATACTGTTCTACTTGACCTGCACAGTTCATTTGGGGCGTTGGCTGGAGTCGGAGAGGGCGTGTTTTCTCCCTTGGGCTCCCTCTTTGGAACTCGCTGGAACATCGAGTTTGAGGCATTGGCCTCAGCTGGACTGGACTCATTGTTGTCACTGGGTAGCATCTCAGGATCCACAGATAAGTGAACTGGCTCTTGGGTTTTAGTCATAGGATTTGGACCTCTTTCCTAGGCATTGTTAAGCGGTCAGCAGTCTCGGAATTGGTCCACATGTCACCTTAGTCACTGCTTTGCATGTTTGTTCCTGAAAAACTTTACTCATTCATTGTTAGATAGGTAGTCCTTGACCTACAACCATTGTTTGGTGACCGTTCAAAATTACAACCACACTGAAAAAAAAGTGTTATATGACTGTTTTTCATATTAATGATCGTTGCAGCATTCTCATAGTTCAAAATTTGGTGTTCGGCAAATAGCTTTTATCTATGCAGCGCTGGGTTTCAAATCTTTTACTACCTGTTCTGTGGGCATGGCTTGGTGGGTGTGGCATGACTTGGTGGGTGTGGCAGGGGAAGGATACTGTAAGATCTCCATTCCACCCCACTCCAGGGGAAATTTACTGCAAAATCCCCATTTCCTCTTCATCAGCTGAGACTTGGAAAGCAGAGAGTAGGGCGGGGCCAGTCAGAGGTGATATTTACCGGTTCTCTGAATTACTCAAAATTTCCGCTACCGGTTCTTCAGAACTGGTCAGAAGCTGCTGAAACCCACCTCTTTATTTATAATGGTTGCAGCAGTGGTGGGTTCTGAATAAGAAGCGTCCTGGGCAGATGGGCGGAGCCAGTAGCAGGTTGCTACCAGTATGGGCCACACCAGAGTTCCAGTAGGGAAAATGGAGCTGTGCACACAGCTTCACATCTCTGGTGTACGTATTTATTTATTTATTCAATTTTTATGCCGCCCTTCTCCTTAGACTCAGGGCGGCTTACAACATGTTAGCAATAGCACTTTTTAACAGAGCCGGCATACTGCCCCCACAATCTGGGTCCTCATCTTACCCACCTGGGAAGGATGGAAGGCTGAGTCAACCTTGAGCTGGTGATGAAATTTGAACAGCTCACCTGCAGATCTAGCAGTCAGCTTTAGTGACCTGCAGTACTGCACTCTACCCACTGCGCCACCTCGGCTATATATTTATATTATCAAATGAATATGGAAATAGATTTACTTAGGTTTAAAAATGGTAAATGCGTGTGCAAGTGATCGTTTGTTTCTGTGTATGTGCAGGAAGCAAAATCTCTGAGGGGATGGGCACATGCATAAGATTTTGGCATTTTTTTTGCTTCTGCGCATGAGCAGAAGCAAAATCTCACTTGGACGTGCATGCATGCATGCCGGAGTCGCATAGCTCTGTGGGAAATTCACCAGTAGCAGTGGTAAGTCGCAACCTCTACCTGGGCAGAGCCTCCCACTGCCTTCACTACCAGTTCTGAGAACTTTCTGAACTGGGAGCAATTCACTGCTGGGTTGCAGGGTCCCAGGGTCATGGAATCACCTTTTGCGGTTTTTTGGATATAGAAGTCAATGGAAAAGCTTGATTTACTTAACAATGGTGCTATTAATGTAACAACTGTAGTGATTCACTATGGCAAGAAAGATTGGAAAATGGGACAAACCCCACTGAACAACTGTCTTTCTTAGAAAGGAAATTGTGGTCATAAGTCAAGGATTGCCTGTACATCAGTAAAAAGCATGGGGATTTTGTCTATAACTAGAATACTGGATTTTTTTAAAAAAAAATCAGGTTTAAATGGTGTATTAAATTATGTATCACAAAGCAAATAATTGAATCAGGATGTTGAACAGATCCAACAAAACTGAGTAACATAAGGACTCTGATATTCTCCTAATTAACAACAGCTGGATCTATTATGTGGTTTAAATGTTCTTGCATAATCCGTATTTTTTTTTTAAAAAAGAAAGAAACAAAACTAGTAATATCTAATGAGGCAGGAAAATAAATTTTAAATGCGCAAAATAACACAAGCCTGGGTTGAAACAAACATTTATTTAAGCAGGTCAAATTAAATTGGGAAATTTTTAAATGTCATCGAAGAAATCAGATCTGAACCATATTTTTGCTTTACCAATGTTTATGAGCTGAGGGCCTTTGAATGACATCCCCAAAACAACACTACAGAAAGGAGCAATGGTGCCAGGGTGGAAAAACAGTTCCACTCGCACAAAGGTGGAAAAATTCAACCTGACCCACAGTGGATAGTGAAGATGATAGAACTTCTGAGATAGCCCAATTGACAGCTTTAATTAGAGATATGACAGGCTTAAAGCTGATTGGAAATCCCTTATTGACTTTTTGTGTGCAAAAGATGAAAATATGATGCACGCTATGATAGGTGTCTGACCTTTTGGCTTATCTGGACCACATTAAGTGAACAGGAATAGAATAGAATGGAATAGAATAGAATAGAATAGAATTCTTTATTGGCCAAGTGTGATTGGACACACAAGGAATTTGTCTTGGTGCATATGCTCTCAGTGTACATAAAATTATGTATAAAAATATGTAATTAATGTATATAAATCACATAATAATGTTAACATTTACAATTGTGGGATTGTTGAGGGCCACGTGTGGCCTGCAGACCACTGGTGGGACATGTTTGATATAGTCTTTGATAACTACAAAATAAACAAATAAGATAATTTGATGGTTATAATGTTTTAATCATAGACTAACTGGTCGATTTACATTTACAATTGTTGTAAAAATATTGCAAGTCACTTTAATTTGTTTTGCTTTTTTAAATTTCTGCACTTTTGAAAAAGCAGATAAATTTTTCAGCACCTGCCCTCAACAACTAACCTGTGATCTTTTCTTTGAGAAAAAATTAAACACAGGCAACCTCAACCGGTAAAGATTATTTCTAGTTTCATACATAAAGAGATGGTTTTAAGGAAACTTGGTAGTAAAAAAGATGCATTATTAGTAGTAGTATGTTCAGAACTATGGTTATGTGCTTAAAAAGCTTAACAATAAGGCTTAATAAATGGCAATGATAATCCAGAACTAGAAAGTGGGACTTAATACAGGAATTCTAAAATTTATATGGCTGTTCATAATAAGTCATTCAGTACAGGTTGGTCTCAATTTACATCTACAATTGAGCCCCAAATTTCTGTTGCTAAGTGACGCATTTATTAAATGACTTTTGCCCATTTTACGACCTTTCTTGGCACAGTTGTTAAGAGAATCACTGCAGTTGTTAAGTTAATAGAATGGAATAGAGTAGAATAGAGTGCGGTAGAGTAGGGTAGGGTAAAATAGAACAGAATAAGAAAAGAACAGAACAGAATATAATTCTTTATTGACCAAGTGTGATTGGACACACAAGGAATTTGGTGCACATGCTCTCAGTGTACATAAAAGGACAAGATACATTAGCAACAGGGTTGTTAGGTGAATCTGGCTTCTCCATTGACTTCGCTTATCAGGTTACAAAAGGCGATCACATGATCCTGGGACACCATAACCGTCATAAATATGAGCCAGCTGTCAAGTCACAACATGACTATAAGGATGCTGCAATGGTCATAAGGGTGAAAAATGGTCATAAGATGCTTTTTTCAGTGTGTTGTAACTTTGAATGGTCATTAAATAAACTGTTGTAAGTCAAGAACTACCTGTACCTGGGACATTTGGGGGTATAATTTATTTATTTATTTATTATTAATTTTATTTCTATGCCGCCCTTCTCCTGGGACTCAGGACGGTTTACAGCATGTAATTTCATTCTTTCTTGCAGACAATTATGAAGATTATCTTAATTTTTGGAAATAATGGCCACTAGGGGGTGGTATTGGCATGATTTAGTGAAATCTAAAATTGCTTGAGATATTCTTTTAACAAATGTAATTTCCAAGCTTAAAACATGATTTGATTTCTTTTTCTTCTTCCATTTTCTGTTCTAAATATGCATTTCTAATATAGAGGTGGATTTAAAAAGATATTTACCTTAAAAACAATAATACAAACACGAGTCAGTTTTATATAATGTGAAAAAAAATGTGAAGGTATATTAGTTGTGCCCATGTAATCGTATGCTCTCAATATTTGGGCAACTGGTGGTAATCATATGCTAAATGGAAAGTTGCCTATCTTTGGGGGTTTGTAAGCACATCTGGAACTTTAAGAAAATATCATGGTGTGGCAATTTCAATTTTAAATGGCTTTTTATGAAATTAATGCCTGCATTGCGGAATGGCTTTCCCCCCTATTTTTGAGGAATATCATCTCAAATATAAAACAGTATTTAATTTCAATGACAAACATATGAGAGATGTTATGCACTTTAATCTTGCTGTTTGTAGAATCAGAAAATTAAAAACCTGATGTTTTCAACTATTGCAAGGACTTCGATGTCTAAATAGGCATACCAATTGATAGTCTAGAGACCAAGAGAAAAACAACAAAAAATCTCCAAGAATCCAATTTTTAGTTAGGATTTGACTGAGAATTAGAGTAGAAATTAAAGAAAAATATTTTGTATTGTGGAGTGTCTTTAGATGTATTTTTTTTAAATGTAGACAGACAGCACTAGTGGCCTTGTATTAGACAGAGCAGAAATTGGCACATTTCCATCCGATCAGTGTAAGTTGTCTCCTTTCACTACCCCTGCAAGGAATATTCTGTTGTGGTTAGCTCTGGCCCAGCTCCTGTCCCAAGGACTGTGGATGTGGGGGAGACATCCACATGCTGCAGGCCTGTTTCGCGCCCCCCCCTGGTGGAATCTGCTGATGAAGGCTCCTCTGACCAAGAAGACATGAGTGACAGGGAGGAGGAGAGTGTGGCAGACAGCTCAGAAGGAGATCAATTATCTAGCTCCTCCTTGGATTCGGAACAAGAGTTAATGATACAGCCATGCATGGGGAGAGCAATGCATAGGCAACAACAACTGAGAGATTATTATCAAAGAAAATGAGGCCACCTGTGGTTGGGTGGGGCTGTGGTAATTAGTGAGGCTGCTATAAATAGCAGCCTGTGGGTTTGGCCATTGTGGAGGATTATCTGATCTCTGTGTTTCGTGACTGCTTTACTGACTTTGACTTTTTGTGTGCTGATTTTTCCCCGCTTTGAAACTAAACCAGAGCAAAGTGTGTTTCACTTTGTGAAAGAAGAAGGACTGTGAATTGCCTCACAGCTGCAAGCTAAGTATCACAGAACTGATAAGGGACTTGTACAAATTACCAGTTTGTTTGGAGACGAGTGCTCTTTGCTATACCAAAAGAGGGCTTGGTTTAAGTGAATTTTCACTATAAAGAACATTGTTTTGAATTTTCAAACGTGTGTCTGTTTGAAATTTGTATCTGTGAATTTTTGGGAGGATTCTACCAGAGAGCCCAACAGAACAGATTCTTTCTTTATTAGGTGTCAGGAAATAACTTAAAGTGGAAATGTTTAAGAGTCTTTGATTCTTAAATGGCACATTTTTTGACTGGCTACTTTTGTGATTTTCATATTTTAGCAATAGACTTATATACCTGCTTCACAGTGCTTTAGAGCCCTTGCTAAGTGGTTTACAGAGTCAGCGTATAGCCCCCAACAATCCGGCTCATCATTTTACTGACCTTGGAACAATTGAAGCCTGAGTCAACCTTTTCACTTTTATTGGCTTTTTATAAGTGTTTAATGCATTGTTTTAATGGCATGAATTTCTCAATTGCAATTGTGTGTAGTATTATTTGTGTGAAGAGACTGAATTAAATATCTGAAACACTAATAAGCAGGCATATGCAATAGTCTATTTTTCTTCCATGTGTCTGATTTTCCTAGTAAAATATACAGTTTATTTAATCATTGTAAATTGTGTCTCTGTGTTACCTTTGCTACCATGTTTGGCAATAACTAGTTTTTTAAAATCTCATGGTGATAGTAGCAACCAATATTGTATTATGAGGATGGGGGTGGGCGTGGATAATTGAATTAAAAAAAACTTATGCTACAAGTGCAACCCCAGGACTGATCATCTGTTTTCAAATATGATAACAATATTAGAGTTTTGAAATCTGGGCTGCAAATACAGACAACTTTGGAATGCAGCATAGAGCCAAATTTCTCTGCATCCCTCTGATTCCATCTTGTGATGGATTTTTGCAGTCCAGATATGATAACCCTAGATAATAGTGGTAAAGTTACTCCAAAGGTTCCATACCTAAACCAGCTGTCAAATTGATGGCGCTCACTAGAGACATCTATTTCAGATACAGGAAACTGTCATTAAATGAAAAGTTGTTTATCTGAGGATCCTAAATAGTGTATACAGCTGATTTTAATTCCCTTTTATTGGAAAAAAAAATCTTCCAAACTCTTGTGTTTATGCTGTCTCAAGCATGATCCATACATTTTATCATTTTTTTCAGAAACACCTTTCAAAAGAATTTCTCATACTGATATTGACCATATGGGGCTACCTTTGAAAAGTGTTTGGAAACTTCAGATCATGCAGAATGCAGCTGCGAGAGCAGTCATGGGCTTCCACAGGTATGCCCATGTTATACCAACACTCCGCAGTCTGCATTGGTTGCCGATCAATTTCCGGTCACAATTCAAAGTGTTGGTTATGACCTTTAAAGCCCTTCATGGCATCAGACCAGAATATCTCCGAGACCGCCTTCTGCCGCACGAATCCCAGCGACCAATTAGGTCCCACAGTGTGGGCCTTCTCCGGGTCCCGTCAACTAAACAATGTCGGTTGGCGGGCCCCAGGGGAAGAGCCTTCTCTGTGGCGGCCCCGATTCTCTGGAACCAGCTCCCCCCCCCAGAGATTAGAACTGCCCCTACCCTCCTTGCCTTTCGTAAACTCCTTAAAACCCACCTTTGTCATCAGGCATGGGGAACTGAGATATCTCCCCCGGGCCTATTCAATTCAATTTATGTATGGTATGCTTGTATGTATGTTTGCTTAAATAATGGGTTTTTTTAATATTTTAAATTGTAAATTATTAGATTTGTCATGAACTGTTTTATTGTGTTGTGAGCTACCCCGAGTCTACGGAAAGGAGCGGCATACAAATCTAATAAAATAAATAAATAAATAAATATGATGGCTTATCCTGCCATTACCCCCAACAATAATAGTTAGAATGCACAGGATCATGGATGAAGAAAAAGGGATACCTTTTTCTTCATCCATGATCCTGTGCATTCTAACTATTATTGTTTTTCCTTCTCATTCCTTTGGTTCACACCAATGAGTCTCCACTTTCACTTCCCATCACCTGGGTCACTATTATCTTAATTTCACTTTTTATGAAGTGAAGGCTCTTTATGAAGTCTTACACTTCATAACATAAAGTCTTTACACTTCTTTATGAAGCAAAGAAAATGATGTTATTAATTCTATTTTCTATTAAAGCTGCTTTTTGGGGACTTTTTTTGACAAAGGTAGTTGTGTTACATTCTTGCAGCCACAATAACAACAGATTTAGTACAGCATATACCTTTTCGGACACTAGTTTTTATACTTTTTGGTTTGCCATAATAAGCCAATTATATTACCTACAAGCAGAAGAAAAACTGGAAATCAAATGATAAATGGTTTGAATTACAGCATTTTGGAAAGAACACAGAGGAATTGTGTATAGAATTGTATGAGTTCTAACAAAAGATAGTTCTCATTGACAGAATGAAGGGGGGGGGGGAAAGAGAGAGAGAGCACACTGGTTTCCAATTTTTAATTCTTTCTTGTAAAATTGAAAATATAAAACCTGCTCAGCAAAGTGAAAACGTTTATGTACATGAGGTCTGTGAATTTTAAAGAAGTCCTTTTATAGTCAAGAAAACATCCCATGAATTAACTGTGATTAAAGGGACCAGCAGTCTTAAATTGAAAACATACTTCTTTAAAAAAAATCTTTACAAGCATATTTTATAATTTAAATTTATATTTTACTCAAAAGGACTTACACATCAAGCAGTTTTAAATGGTCCTCCTACTCCCTTAAGAGAATCAGTTTCAAAGTGCCACAACAAAGGAATAGATACCAACAATTACACAGTATATTCCTTTATAAAATAGATTGGTAAATGTGAGCAGTTCATTTAAATGAACACATAAAAGGTTGCAGATTAAATACAGTCAAGGTAGGTCAACAACAATTCTGTAAATACAAAAGGCATTATAGGTATGGTAGACAAAGTAACAATTTAAGATAAGAGTTAGGTATCTGTATAGATGGGAGGAATGTGATTTAAACAGTGATCAAAAGTGCCGTTTTGGAAAAATCCATTGTTCTCTTCAGTTCCATTGATAACTTCTTCTGATATGCACTCTGCTTCAGAAATGACTTCATAGCCTGGAAATATGGTAAGCATATGAGACATAGTAACTATGAGGTAGCAAGAACAATTTGAATTGCAGACTAAATATGATGCTCTACTGTAAGGTGTGTTTTTTTTCTTGTTTCTTTGTTTAATTTTTAAAAAAAGCTTCTTAAGTTGTGTAGTAAGGAAGGTACAAAAGTTCCTGATTCTTCTTCCTTCCTTCCTTCCATCTGTCTACTACAAACCTCCCTCCTCTCCTTTGGTTATCAGGAGAAAAGATGTGCAAAATAAATAAATAAACAGGTGTCCAATAGTCTTGGTGAGCTGAAATATTTTGTTTTATGTTTCCCAGAATTTCCACTGCCCTAACTGTGATAGCCGGGAACTTTTGAATATTGCACTCCCAAACACATCGGAAGGACCTCGGATGAGGGATGCTGCCCTAGAACTTTAAAACGAATGGTTGCTTCAGTCAACATAGAAAACAGTATTATAGCTTCTAGGAATATGTAATTATGATAATAATGGATATTTTTTTCTACAGTGTCATTCAATCTGTTAACATGTTCGATAACCATTCAACTTAAATGTCTACACATGTCCTGACCTTGGTAATCATTCTGAACTACTAAGGATTGGTCATACATTAAACAAGACATCATACTATTAGAAACTAGTGACAGGTTCTTATGTTCTGCATCAGGGCATGGAAACAGAAGCTTTCTAAAATGGAATTGTAGTGACTAGACTTTTGATTTTGTTGTTGTTGTTGGTTAAATCTCTGTAAAATAAGCAGTAACAACAAAGCATTGCTGTTAGAAGACTGTCCTTTTTAAGTTTGGATTGTTTATTAGTGAACCGTTGCCTCTGCATTTCACAACTTCATATCCCTGCAGCTTTACTTGTAACAATCAAACATTTCTGAAGAAGGAAGTCTGTTTCTCATTAAATTCCTTCTTTTGAAAGATCTAATTGTTAAATTTTCTCTTCTTTTAAACTTGTAGAAACCAAGCATTCTGGCATCGGACCAGAATATCTCTGGGACTGCCTTCTGCCGCACGAATCCCAGGGACCATTTAGGTCCCATAGAGTGGGCCTTCTCTGGATCCCGTCAACTGGACAATGTTGTTTGGCGGGGCCCAGGGGAAGAGCCTTCTCTGTGGTGGCCCCGGCCCTCTGGAACCAACTCCCCCCACAATTCAGAATTGCCCCCACCCTCCTCGCCTTTCGTAAGCTCCTTAAAACCCACCTCTGTCGTCAGGCATGGGATAATTGAGATATACATTCCCCCTAGGCCTATACAATTTATGCATGGTATGTTTGTGTGTATGCTTGGTTTTTAATAAGGGCTTTTAGTAATTTAAATATTAGATTTGTATTATGCTGTTTCTTCTTATTGTTGTTAGCCGCCCCGAGTCTACGGAGAGGGGCAGCAAATAAATAAATAAATAAATAAACAAACAAACAAACAAACAAACAAAGCATATACATACATACATACATGCATGCATGCATGCAGAGACTGAACAACTTCTGCTTTTTTCTGTTTTTAGGAAAAGACCATAGAGTCTCCTGCTTCAGCAGGGCATTGATTAGAAGACCTCCAAGGTCCCTTCCAACTTTGTTAATCTATTGTATTGTATTCTGTTGTATTCTGCGCTGTAAAAGAACTTAGAGCATCAGCATTTTAATTGTAACATCTTATTCTTAGGCTACAATTTACAAGGCATTTAGCCAAAAATTGTTGATGCCGGATGCTCTAATATAAGCCAATCAAGTAAAGATGTGGGAAGAACAGAAGGAAATTAGCACACCTTTGAAGATAAAAGGTGAAGATGGGGTTAAGGAAAGTATATGGTTCTGTGACTTTTTCCTGTTTGCCATAATTTCCATTTTTTTTTCATCAGAAGAGAATCTAAGCAGATAGCTATTGAACTGAGAGTCACTGAACTAGAAGCCTGTTTAACCTCAGTGCTGGAAAGCATTAAAAATTCCACATGAATAAATTTGAAAATAAATTCAAGCACTCTACTCTTTTTAGAAACTTTTACCATCCAAACTGTCAACAGGACTTAGTTAAAGGAATACCCTAGACACTACTATAAACCGCCCAAAGCTCTAAAATGGAAGTATCACTTACTGGCCATTTATAAGACTCATATAGCAATGCTTTGTTGTAGTACGTAGCCTTCCTAGTAAATATGCTCTTATGTAACATTTGGTACTACTAAGAATCCAGGGGGAAAATACAGAACAGCTTAAATAGTCTCAGTATGTCTTATGAGGGCAAATGATCAAATATGGATGTTAAAAGTTAAAAGTTGCTTTTAGGGCACTATCTTAAGGAACTTTTTTTTCATTTATGATAATAGAAAAAAATATTCTATAAGGTCAATCGTGGAAAGATGTAAAATCTACAATGGAAGAATGGATAACAAAAATGGTGGAATTTGTGGAAACGGTGAAATTGCAACAAACAATTGAAAACACTTTAACAAATTTGATTTCTACCTGGAAGGTTGAAAGAAATTAAAAATTGATTTGGGGATTTGATTATTAGAATTACATGGAATTATGGAAATAATATAGACAAATATTAATTTTAGAGTAAGAGTTTCATATATTTAACATCAGTATGAAAGAACTTCAGAAGTCATTATTTTTCTATTTCTCTTATTATTTCAATAATATATAATATTACTGCTGCTTTACATAGATATATAGTCGCTGCAATTTGCAATGTGTAGTCCAGTAATATTAGGCTAGAGCGGATGTGCCATACTAATGCAATGATATCACAGCATCTGCCCAATTCAACTAAGTCACCATTCTCTCACATACTCTAAAATACATGTACAGTAATTGTTGCAACCTCAAATAAAGGCCCTATTGCTCAAAAGGAGTCAATTAAAGAACAACAGTTCAGAATCTGGGTGGAAAATGTAACTTATCTTATGTCTAAAATTTTATATCCTCTACCTGTAATGTTTTTGTAAGGGGAAAAGTCCAACAAAAATGACAAGAACACAGCCTAAATCAATTACCTGTTGAAGCTACAGGTGCACTGAGTATGTGATATCCATTTTGTCGCAGAGGGTTACAGCAATGAGATTCCCCTGATAGCACATCATTACTGAAAGATGAGTCCATTGTTCTGTAGCAATCTCCGTAGTGGAAGCAATTTTGTATAGAATGAAAGCTACCTTGGTAACCTGCAAACAGAGAGCGTTCAGATATTTAGAAGAATGCAACCAGCTTCTTTCTGAAACTAATGCTCATTCAATACACCTTTTACCCAAGCAAAAGCCAGATTCAAAGTCTGGCATCTGGCAAACACCCATTTCCTGATTTAGTTTAACAGGACTGCAAATGAATCAAGAAGCATATACAGTGATACCTTGTCTTACAAACTTAATTGGTTCCAGGACAAGGTTCTTAAGGTGAAAAGTTTGTAAGACGAAACAATGTTTCCCATAGTAATCAATGGAAAAGCGATTAATGCGTGCAAGCCCAAAATCCACATCTTTTGCCAGCCGAAACACCCGTTTTTGCGCTGCTGGGATTCTCCTGAGACTCCCCTCCATGGGAAACCCCACCTCCGGACTTCCGTTGCCAGCAAAGTGCTCATTTTTGTGATGCTGGGATTCCCCTGCAGCATCACAAAATAGGCGTTGATTGCTTACCTGAACGCCTCTTCTCGTACGGTGAGCGGGTACAGCAGTCACATGGGTTGCTCATGTCCAATCCGGTGGAACTGAGCCTAGTGTTAAAAAAGCTTGCTGGATCCGCCCCTTCCCAGAATTCGCGAATCCGTAGACTAGGCTCAGATGTGAAGCTCTTTAATGTTCAACTCTCATTGTTAGAGGAAAGAAAGGTTATAGAAGGTATCGAAGACACATACAAGGGAGGGAAGTGACTGCTGTACCCGCTCACCGTACGAGAAGAGGCGTTCAGGTAAGCAATCAACGCCTATTCTCCGTACTGAAGGAGCGGGTCCAGCAGTCACATGGGACATACCCAATAGATTGGTCCCTAGGGTGGGATTAGATTGCTATCATGAGAGATAACGGATTGGAGTACCCTTCTGCCGAAGGCAGCGTCCGCTGAGGCGTAAGAATCAATCTTGTAGTGCCTGATGAAGGAATTTGGCGAAGCCCAAGTGGCTGCTTTGCAGACCTCCTCCAACGGGGCTTGAGTCGCCCAAGCGGCCGAAGTGGCTGCGCTCCTGGTGGAATGCGCTGTAATGTTCTTTGGAATTGAGAGGGAGGCCGACTCGTAGGCCTTAGAGATAGTCCCTCTGATCCAACGGCCTATCACTGTTGAAGACACTTTGGAACCCATGACTCTGGGATGATAGGCTACGAAAAGTGCTTCCGACCTCCGAAAGGGTCCTGTGCGTTGGATATAAATCTTCAGTGCTCTAGTGAGGTCCAGAGTGTGCCATCTAATTGCCAGAGGATGGTCCCGTTGGAGACAGAAGGAAGGTAAGACAATTTCTTGGGTTCTGTGGAACATGGAGCTGACCTTAGGTAAAAAGGTGGGGTCTAGTCGTAGAACTACCTTGTCCTGATGGAATTGGCAGAGGTCCTGCCTGATTGAGAGGGCTGCCAACTCCGAAATGCGTCGGGCAGAGGTAATTGCCACCAGGAATGCTACCTTAAAGGATAGGTACCTGAGGGACGCAGATTTTAGGGGTTCGTAGGGTGCCTGCGTGAGGGAATGGAGAACCCGTGGCAAATCCCAGGAAGGATATCTGTGGACCTTAGAAGGTCTGAGATTGGTCATACCTTTAAGAAATTCTTGAACTTCCGGGAAGGAACGGAGAGGCTGTCTGCGAGGCCCTGCTAGGACAGAGGAAATGGCCGCCAAATGGCGACGGATAGTGCTGGTGGAAAGGCCTTGATGGAAACCTTTCATAAGGAAGGATATGATCCTGTGAATGGGGATGCACAGGGGAGATAAATCTTCCTGTAAACACCACTGGTGAAACTTGGACCATGTATGGTCGTAGATCCGATTGGTCGATCCTCTCCTGGCCTTTAAGATGACCTCCACTGTGTCGAGGTCGTGTCCTCGCAGGTCTAAGTCTCTCCTGATAATAGCCAGGCGGTGAGGTGGAACCACTCCGGGTCTGGATGGAATGAGGCCCCCTGCCGTAGCATATCCTCCGAAACGGGGAGTCGCCAGGGGTCCTGAACGGACAGCTGCTGGAGGTCCGCGAACCAGGGCCGGCGGGGCCAATGAGGGGCGATCAGGATTACTCGAGCCCTCTCGATGATGATCTTGTGAATCACGTCCGGTAGGATTGGTATTGGAGGGAAGGCGTATAGGAGTCCTGGAGGCCAGGGGCTCCTGAGGGCATTGGTTGCCTCTGCTCCCGGGGCTGGGAACCTGGAGAAGAATCGAGGGAGCTGGGCATTCGCTTCGGTCGCAAATAGATCCAGCACTGGGAGGCCGAATCTGAGGCCGATCTGTTGGAACAGTGCTTGGTGGAGATTCCACTCTCCTGGGTCTATAGTTGCTCGAGAGAGCCAGTCCGCCTGGACGTTGAGGCTCCCCGAGATGTGATCGGCTAGGAGCGACTGAAGATGCTTTTCCGCCCAAAGGCCTAACTTGAGGGCCTCCCTCATGAGAGCCTTGGATCTTGTGCCTCCCTGTCTGCAAATGTGGCTTTTTGTGGCTATGTTGTCGGTGAGAATGAGAACATGTTGGTTGGAGATGCGAGGCTTGAACTGTTTTAGAGCTAGGGATACGGCTCTTAATTCTAGCCAATTGATGGGTCTGGAAGCCTCCTCTGGTGACCACGTGCCCTGGGCTATCATCCCCTGGGCATGGGCTCCCCATCCTGATAGGCTGGCATCTGTGGTGACAACAAATTGGTCCGGGCACCTGAAAGGAGATCCTTTGTCCATGGCCGGGGACATCCACCACTTGAGAGATCTGCGAACAATCGATGGAATGGCAATGCGACGACTTGAGTTGCTGTGCCCCGATCTCTGAAAGGGTAATAGAAGCCACTGTAGTTCCCTGGCGTGGAGACGAGCCCAGGGAATGATGCCTATGCATGACACCATCTTTCCCAAAAGGGAGGACAAGGTTACTATGGGGACTGATTGCTGGAGTAAAATACGTGAAATCAACTCCCCTATGTTATGTTTTCTCTCAGGAGAGAGGAAAACCTGGGAGAATTCTGAATTAATGATGGATCCCAGGTGCAAAATGGAAGTAGAAGGCTGGAGGTGGCTTTTGTCAAAATTGATGGAAAAACCATGGTTCTGTAGAACTGACATGGTGACAGAAAGATCTACCTTTACTTCCTCTAGGGAATTCCCATGAACTAGAATGTCATCTAAATAACATAAAATGTGGATGGGCGAGGCCAGGATATAGGCCGCCAGAGACCCC
Source organism: Erythrolamprus reginae (assembly GCF_031021105.1). Classification (NCBI taxonomy): domain Eukaryota; kingdom Metazoa; phylum Chordata; class Lepidosauria; order Squamata; family Dipsadidae; genus Erythrolamprus; species Erythrolamprus reginae. The sequence continues at coordinate 77,640,955 of NC_091952.1, forward strand.
AAAAGCTTTGTAAAGACTCTAGGGGCCGAGGAAAGACCAAATGGCATAGCTCTATACTGGAAATGTCTGCCCTGGAAGGAGAAGCGTAAAAATTTCCTGTGGCATTTGGCAATGGGGATATGGAGGTAGGCCTCAGTGAGGTCTAAGGAGACCATGAAATCCCCCGGATGAATAGCAGCTAAAATGGATGACAAGGAATGCATCTTGAACTTTCTATATTTGATGAATAGGTTCAGCTTTTTAAGATCCAAGATAGCTCTCCAACCTCCGGAGGTCTTAGGGACCATAAAAAGGATGGAGTAAAAGCCCCGGCCTCTCTGACCGGAGGGGACCGGCAGAATGGCTCTGATGGACAATAAATGGGAGATGGCTTCCTCCATTCGGCTACGAGCTGAGGAAGATCTGGGAGAGGGACAGGAAATAAAACGTTTAGGGGGGGGGAAATGAACTCTAAAAGGAGACCCTTTTGTACTGTATCAATAACCCAGGGATCCTTGGAAGTGCGGCGCCAGCTAGAGGAGAAGTAAGCCAGGCGGCCACCTATGGGGACCGAAGGTGGTTTACCATCTAGGCTTTTTAGAAGCCCTGTTAGAGGACGCTCCTCTCTGGTAGCGGAATCCTTTACCCCTGGAGTTCCTACCTTGGGATCGAAAACGGGGGGAATACTGACCTGGATTCCTCTGATAGGTGGACGCCTGATCTTGTTGGTGCCCTGGGCGACGAAAGGACTGCGTTTTGGTGATCTTTTTGGTAGTCGGGCCCAATACTTTTTTCTTGTCCGTGGTTTCAGTGAGGAGTGGGTCCAGGAGATCTCCGAAGAGGAGATCGCGTTTCAATGGACCCAGGGCTAACTGCCACTTCTGACGTACTCCTGCTTGCCAGGGGCGAAGCCATAGAAGTCTTCTGGCCGTTGTGGAGGCCGCAATAGACTTGGCTGCGAATCTGGTGGATTGTAGTGTGGCATCAGCCACGTATTGGGCGGCCGCAAATACCTTGTTGAAGTCCTGTTGACCTCTTAAATCATCGGGAGGAATATGCTGTTGAAGTTGGCGAAGCCACAGGAGCATGGCTCTGGAAAAAAAGGAAGCAGCTGTGGAGCTTTTAATAGCCCAGGAGTCTGCGGTGAACCCTCTCTTGAGCATCTGCTCAATCCGCTTGTCCTCTGGGCGGAGAACCTCCTCTGCTTCGCCTGGAACGGCAGCCGCCGAGTGTAGGGTTTTGACAGGTTCATCAGGTTTAGGGTAGGATAGGAGATCCTCATAGGAAGGGGAGAGTTTGTACATCTTTTGTCTTTGGTAGTGGGGTTAAGCCCAGATGCTGGGAACTCCCACTGCTTAAGCAAGGCATCTTTAAACAATTTTGGCATAGGGATTACCTCGTTATCCTCCTGTTCCTCTGTGAAGTAGGGTAAGTTCTCCTCCGGAGGGTCAGTGGATGTGGTGGCCTGCTTCTCTTGGGCCGCTAGCCCTGTGGAAACTCTAGCCTTGAGAAGGAGAGATTTGAACAATTGAGAGGGAAAAATAGTAACTGGAGGAAGAACCTTGATTTGGGATTCCTCATCGTCCGAGAGGCCTTGAAATGGATCCTCATCCTCTTCCATATCCTGATCATATTCATCCTGAGAAGAATCTGATTCCTCCTGAATTGGAGCTCTGGCATCTGGAGGAGAACTCAAGGGGCGGGAGGGGCGAGGAGGTGGATGAGGTAAGGAGGGCACATTGATGGCAGAGAGTTTGGCATCAATGGCCTTGGACAACACAGAGAAAATAGATTGGAACTCTGGAGGTAGGCTAGAAATATCAGCAGGAATGGCAGAAGAATCTCTGAAGGTCTGAGAGGTTTCTGGCTGGGAGGAATCTTCAATAATATCTGGTTCCTCTGGACCTAAGCCCCATAGGTTAGGTTGGGGTCTGTCTAGGTTTGGCTCATCCAGAGATAACACAGTGACACCAGAAAGAGGCAGATTAGGAGCCTCTGGGGGGTCAGGACTGCTGAGCACTTGGGCCTGCACCTTCAAGCGTTTTGCTGATTTATCATGGATTTTTTGTAGGGCTTGGTCCCTTCTCTTCTCAGCCTTGGTGGTTTTGGTCAAGGGGTGGGCTCTTGAAGAAGAGGGGGCCGAGGCCTGGGGGATACTGGTAATCTCATCACCTGTAGGCCTGGCCTCTCTGGGACCCTGTGTGGTGCCTCTCTTGGGAAAGGAAGCCATAGTCTGAACAATTAACAGAAGACAAGGCTTGAGCCAAAAGAAAACTGATTTAGGGGGGAGAAGAATTCCAAGGCTTTCCCAAGAGGAATGGGATCCTGCTCCTAGGCCTCGGAGCTGCTGCGACTTGAGGGCAATCTAGGCAAACCCAGAGTTCGTGTCCCCAAATACAGCGTGGCCAGCCTCCCTAAACTTTAACTAAAATAACCAAGGCACCCTGGTTGGAGGCTTAGCCAGTGGAGAATTAAGCCTGAGCGTCTCAAAGCCCACTCCAGGATCCAAGCGGTGGACTGAGGCACAAACGGCTGGCAGGAGGCCAACACGAGAGTACTGACTTAAAAGAGCGCGAAGGCCTTCGCGCCAAAATAACCGCTCCGTAAAATTTTTTAAAAGAAGCGATCGGCTAAGTCCAGGAGACTAAGAAGGGAGCGTCTCACACCACGGGAGGTAAAGCCCTTTAAAATAGTAATTATAGACTTGCCTAATGACCTCCGGGCCGAAGGATTGCTAATTAATCCAAAACCGGCAGCAGGAATAGTTAGCGGCGAGGAAAAGCCGCGGGAGACTAAACCGCTACTTCTCCCCTGAGAGAAAAGCCGAGCCGCAAAGGCTGGCGCTAATTAGGCAAGTACCAAAATTAAATGCAAGGATTTCTTACTGTTTTTGGAAGAAAGATCGAAGGGAAGGTGTTAGTAGTAGTACCGCAGGATGCGAGAACTGAGCGAATTCTGGGAAGGGGCGGATCCAGCAAGCTTTTTTAACACTAGGCTCAGTTCCACCGGATTGGACATGAGCAACCCATGTGACTGCTGGACCCGCTCCTTCAGTACGGAGAACATGGAAGTCCAGAGTGCTTAACTGGCAACGGAAGTCTGGAGGCGGGGCATCCCAGCGGTGGTGGTGGGTTTGTAAGGTGGAAATAGTTTGTAAGAAGAGGCAAAAAAATCTTAAACCCCGAGTTTGTATCTCGAAAAGTTTGTATGACGAGGCGTTTGTAAGACGAGGTATCACTGTATTCCCCTTGTTCAGTTTTGCCCTAATAGGCCACTATTGCCTAGTAAAGGTTTTAGCTACATGATGTTTTTACTCCATTAATACCAAATGTGTTTCTGTCTTGCAATGCAATGACGTTTCAGGCCAGAATTGTCTTATATGGTCAGCTTCATCTCTGTTGGCCCTCTATTTTTTTTTAAATAATGGAACAACAATTTTAGTTTCAAATTATTTCTCTTTTTAACGGTCCTTTCCCTAAATTACTGTACTTCATCCAATGTTATTTGAAGTTAAGGCTCACAGACTCAAAGATTTACCGTAACTATTATCTTCTTAGCTTGTATGGTTCTAATTTTTACCTATTGTTAGCATTTGCAATCATAGTGGACTGTTTAAAAGGTCCAACGCAGAAACTGAACAGTTGGATGAGATATTTTCCCCCAAGAACCATGTTTGGCAGTTACAATAGTTGGGTTATAAATTGGCTTTGCCAATTGCAGTGTTTTGGAGTGATTAGAATTAGTGGAGAAAAGACAATCCAGTGAAATCTTTTTGTTGTTGTTGTTTTATAATAACATGTCTACAATGAGATTTTTGTACAGAGCTACCTTCCTCTTACAATAATATTTCTTTTGCATTGAAGGTTTTTTTTGTTTTGTTTCTTTTTATTTTTAGGCTATCTAAGCAACTTCCCTTGGTGGGGGTTGTCCTGAAAAGATAGCTCCCAATCTACTGTAAGAACAATTCAATTTAGTTAACTGTTCAAGTTAACTCTTCCTCTGTCTTCAGAATTAATACCAATGATGAGTGATGTGAAATGAGCCTTGCCTGCACTTAACCTACCCTGTTTCCCCCAAAATAAGACAGGATCTTATATTAATTTTTGCTCCCAAATATGTGCTATGAATTATTTTCAGGGGATGTCTTATTTTTTTTCAACGAAGAAGAATTAAGTCTTCCACTAAACAGTGAATTTATAATAAGCTTTAAATATGGTAAATTGGAACTCATGTCTATCAATCAAAATTTTAATTAATTTAATTTAATTTAATTTAATTTATTAGATTTGTATGCCACCCCTCTCCGTGGACTCAGAGCAATACAGAAGCAATATACTGTATATCAAGCACTATCAATGCCACAAATTACTAGTTTAGCTTATATTTGGAACAGGATATTAGAAACATAGAAACATAGAAACATAGAAGACTGACGGCAGAAAAAGACCTCTTGGTCCATCTAGTCTGCCCTTTTACTACCATATTTAAAACTACGGTATATGTCTCCTACGTCTTACTTTCGGGGGATGCCTTATATTAGGCAATTCTACGAACCCTCTCCTATGTCTTACTTCCTGGGGTGTCTTATTTTCGGGAAAACAGGGTAGTTATTTCCATCATCAACAAAGTTGCCTTCTACAACTTTGTCAACAATAAACTCAAAGACTCTAGACCCATCCCACCTCTCAAAGTACCCAACAACAAAGAATACCACAATGATTCATCCAAAGCCAACCTCCTCAACTCTTTCTTTGTCTCTGTCTTTGTTAACAGCAATGGCTCATCCCCCAATCAGTAAGGGGCAAGTACAAGTGTACTAGAGTGCCTTCTGTCCCCTGTCCTATTGCTCTCCTATACCTTTCTTCTATTCCTATATCTTTTCTTCTACTCTTTCAACTCTTATTGGGTATTGGACAAAATAAATAAATAAATAAATAAACTTTTTGTTTTTTGCTACTCCATTCGTTTTTAACTATTCACAATTTGTTGAGCCTTTGTGCCAAGTAAGTACCTTTCAAAACGTAACAGATGGTAACAGTAGGAGCTTAAAGTGAGGTTCAAATCCTATCACTAGAGTGCAATTAACTACCACATGTGGTTTTGTACAAAAATCTGAGATTTATAAAAGATCCACATTTAAACTCCTAAGGAGCTTAAAAATGTGACCCATTGCCTTAAACTGTGTACAATAAAATGTCTATCCCCTGCCACATTTCCTTGCAAAGAAAAGTCACAAAACATTTATATTTGTAAATGTTAAGAAATGTAGTACATTTTGGCAGACACAGATAAGCTGATATTCACACTGCCACCAGCTTTAGGTTCACCACACATGGATTGCAGGCATTCCTTCAGTTTCTCAGATTTATATCAAATCTGTGCCAGCTAATTTCTAAAGAAGAATTTCCTAAACATGCTGTCGGTTTAAATGATCACTGTTAAATGCTTTATGTGGAATAAAATATATAAATGCAACAGTTAATAAAGGAGTCAACTATGTTCCAAACATAACATTCGGCTATAATTTTGCTATATGTGATACATAAAAAAGCTGTAGTTAACCACATCATAAAGTATGCTGGGTGCTCCTATTTCTCTTAAGCCTAAGCCAAAAAATCTGAAGCACTTTTAAACGAATTATATAATGAGTAAAAGCATTGGAATAGACCTCCTAAATGCCAATTCGTTTGTGTCATTCCTTTTAATATATGAATATAAATAAGTCAAACTCGTCAAATTATATAAAGTTTTAAGGCAAATACATCATGTAAGATATAAATAGATGTACTATTTTATTTGATCACCAAATTCTTTCCATTTGTAATAATTTCCATCTGGATCTTACTGTAGTTGAAGTCATAAATTCTACTGGAGTTTTGTTCTCACATATTGTCTATGCATTCATATCCCTAACATGCCCAGAGATAGTTTGTTTGAGTTACTGTACTAAAAACAGAGTAGAAATAGAAATATGCCTGTTCATTTACAATGACTTTATAATTGATTGTACAGTTGGATGACTGTTCTTTATAATTTTTAGAGTTAAATTGAGTATGTATGTCTACTGGCAGACACTGATTAAAATGTACTCAGTTTAAGAACTGGATTTGAAAGTATTAACAGAAACAGAGTGACATTACCACAAATGGCATTTAAAATAACATGCTGTCTTCTCTAAAAAACCTAATTCAGGATGGTTGGTCCCCCCCCCCCATTTTGTTGCACTCACAAGCAGCTAAATTTCATCCTTGACATCCCACTGCTATTAGCTTTTAGTGATGCAGGTGCTTTCTCAAACCTGGCATCTATCAGATATTGGAGATAATTTATATTATCCAAACGAATATGTAAACCTGCATATCTCTAAACTGCCAGATTGAGATAATGAGTTTTAGCTTTCATTTCTGGCGACGTTTCGACGAGGTCTCACTCGTCATCTTCAGGCTGGTGTTTCTGTCCTTGTTTCTACACAGCAATTGCCTGCTGTGTAGAAACTTCCTGGTGAGTCAGTGGGGTAACAATTGGGGTCGTTGATGTAGCTGAGGTATGCTGATTAGTTAATGGTTGTAGATTAGGAGTGATATCCTGAGTAGTTGGAACTTGCAGGCTACTTGATTGTTTAACAATGTGTGTTCTGAGTCTGGTTTCTATGGCTGGGGTACGTTTGAGGGCTGGTTTCCAGATGTCTGGTAAGCGAGAGGTATCATTCCGCTTGTTCATATTTTGGGGATGTTTTTCTATCTCGATGGCTTCCATGATTATTCTTTTGCTGTAGTGTTCTGTTTTGGAAATTAATTTGGTACTGTCGAAATCAATTTCATGTCCTGTAGTTTTGGAAAAGGGAGGAGGTTTTTTCTTTTTTCTTTAATGCATTCTTATGTTCTGCAACACGTGGATTTACTCTCCTGTTCGTTTGTCCAATATGCAAGGCCGAAATAGATCTATCCTAGTCTATATATATATATATATTGCATTACTTTACTAAAACTAAGTCAAAGCTTTTCAAACCTGCTTTTATTCTTTCAATGGACAAGTGTGGAAGAGAAACAGAAGTTCATGCAGGCTGCAGTTGGAAAAGAAACTTTAAGAATGTCCTCAACTAAAGGCAGTCCTCAATTTACAACCACAATTGAAACTATAATCTGTGTTGTTGAGAGAAACAGTCGTTACGTGAGATGCTACATGGCTGCTTTGTTCAATAACCACAATTCTGGCATTCCTGGGATGTGGTTGCTAAGCAAACGCCTGGGTTGTTAAGCAGACAAAGTCCCAGGTAAAGAATATGGGATGAGTCAGGGAGGTGGGAGAGATCCTAAGAGACTCCGCTCTGCAAGCAGGATTTTCAGTACCAGATCAGAGAGGCACTCGTGCATGGCCTATGCTGCAGCTCCCACGGTCACTTGCACCTGGCGTAGGCAGCCTGGGCTCTTTATATTACTATTCCCTCTCTGCACTGGCATCTGCTGAAATTCAAGCACACAACTGCTGAAAAACAATGGGAATTCACTGAAATACTTTTGCAAAGGAGCCTTGTCCTCCAGCAAAGAAACACTGGAAGAATTGCTGTTTCCAAAAGTCCACCTGCTACTGTGTGGCGCCAGCTTCTCTCCGCCTCCCTTTTTCTTTTAATCCCCTCTCATTTTCTCCTCCTCCCTTCTTCTGTACTTTATTCTGCCCTTTCACTCACTCTCATTCCTTCACTTTTTTACACATGCACAATCTCCTTCTCCCCATTCCTGTGCAGATTCCTAGAGAAACAGGCAGCAGTGAGAAGACTGGCTTTGGCCTGATATCCCGAGGGTTAAAACCATCGTCCTAGAGCGGTCTCCTCTCTCAAAATCCACTTGATGGACTTGCTTCCTCTCTAGGAATCTGCTTGTGGAACTGCTTCCTCTATGGCAGTGTTTCCCAACCTTGGCAACTTGAAGATATTTGGACTTCAACTCCCAGAATTCCCCAGCCAGCAAAGGTTGGGAAACACTGCTCTATGGAATCTGCTCTTTTCCTCCCCTGCTCCCTCCTGTTCACTATGTCTTTCTTGTTATCCAGGCCAAAGGCACAAGTGCTATTCCATGGGCTGAGAAATCATTTCAGCAAATTTCTGCCACTCCTAAGCAACTGCCCAAATGGAGATTTAGTGTGCTTGGATTTTGGCAAGTGCCTAAATGGATAGGTAGCAGTAATGTAAGGAGCAAGAACTGCCTCTGGCAGGAGGGGGGGGGAGCTTTTGGCATAGAAAATTTGATAAAGAATTGTTTTCTAAGGCTGTCATTGCTTTGAATGATTGTTACAAGTATTGGTCATTGAGGACCACCTGTAAATCAAAACAATCTGAAATCTTCCTATTTCTTAGCTTTCTGCAAGTTTAGTTCCAATCTGCTGCTGAAAGGTTTCTTATACAAAAAGAAGCTGAACTGGTTACTAGTATATTTTCTCCAAAACCTGATTGTTGAGTTTGTAATTTTTTCCCCACAAGAACAAAGATAAACCAAAGGTTAAGAATTAGCTGTATTACCAGCCACAATTTAACTATTGAATCAATATAGTAATTTACGTGCTAAAGTAATTGTCTAAACTGGTTCTCTATGAAGAAAAACTGAAATACAAAATTGATTTATGTAAGCAGTGAAGGATAACAAACATAATTAAAACCATACTAACATTACTCCAACAGTAATTATGTATTATTATTAAGCCAGATATACAATATGTGTTTTCAATTTTTTTTTGGCATACTCCAGAAAATTACCAATATGTCTGATAAAATCTGAAACCTTTGAACAAATCCATGAACCATCAATGGTTTGCCTGAGTTGCAAATGCTTGAGGTCAACTAGATTTCTGTAGTAGTGCTCATATTACACACCCATCTCAGGTTAATTTTATAGTAGACTCAAATTCTCTGACACACTGAACATGTGTTATATACTGAATTAAAATATTCTTGGCTGTTTAATAGCTCAGGATATTATGCATCTACTCCCTTATTTTCGGAGACTTCAGGGGGGGGGCATACAAATCTAATAAATTATTATTGTTATTGTTGTTGTTGTTGTTGTTATTATTATTATTGCTGCTAATATCTTGTCTAACAGTTATTAAATCTGACCAAAAGCAGTTTTGCAAAACGAAATAAATGGGAAATTGTATACTCAAACAAGGATTTTTTGCTAATTAGGTAGGTAGGTAGGTAGATGATAGATAGATAGACAGACAGATGATAGACAAATAGACAGACAGACAGACATGGGCAAATGTAGCATTCAAGAAAACATCCTTGAAAAACTGAAGGGATCACTGGTTGCTTGCTCTTTCATCATTTGTCCTCCTCAGCATACAAGCAGCTACTGCATTTGAGTCTGCCAAAATGTGTATTTCATTTGCATGCATTATCTCACGAAGAGTGGCTACTTCTTTCCAGTAAAAATGGTTTGTTGTTTATATTACAAAATAGAAAATACATTTCCATGTATTTTGGTCTATTATACCAATGAGAGGGGTGAGGTTAAGATACTGGGCGTGCCAGCTAGAAAGTTGACAGTTCAGGTTCAAGACCTAAGTGATGCACGATAGACCGAACTTCTATTATTTGCCCTAGGTAGGGTAGGTTAATAAGTACCAAGGTAACCATGTTTTGTGTGCTTCGACATACAGTCATACTGGCCACATGATCATAAAGCATCTTTTGGACATGACTGGACAAGGGAAATCTTTACTTTTACCTTTATTATGCCAATGACTCCATTTATACTATTTCTGCTTCATATGAAAATATAAAATATTTGTCATATTGCTTTCTAAAACATGACTTAAATGATCTAAATGGTTCCCTCTAACCTAGAGCTCATCAGCTTGAATGACATCTCCAATAATTGAAGCACAGCTCCCCAAATCAACCAAAGCCCCAAGCATTTTGGATTATACAAGATGCTGTTGAATGCCAAATTCTATTTCAAATTAGACATTATGAGAAACAAAGAGGATCCACTGAAAACAGTCAGCTCAAGTTTGCTTTCCTGCTCATGATGATAATACAACGTGCTATACAGTCTAAAGTCATTACATTTACCATGTCCCCATTTTTTTTAATCCAGATTATAAAATAGCAAAGATGGATCTTGCCTGACATAATAATGTCAAGGCACTGTATTATACTTTGGCTCTGAGAGAGTGTATGCCTTTTACATTTCTTTATGCATGGTGCATCCTTTTCTAAATGTACAGTATGGGATTACCTTGTGGCCCCTGCTGCGTAGATTGGTTTGGAAACGGCACATATAATTTATTTGCTGAGAAATGATGCCCGTTTGCAGACTGGCTGTGTGATGGTGCTGAGCTGTGCTTCTGAAGGAGGGAAGGAGCAACTACAGCTTTCAGTGGGCTAGCAAGAGTATTTGGAACAATCCTGGAACCAGAAAAGAGGGAGAGAGAGAATAGGCGATGATCAATTGGCTTTCATCTCATTGTTGGTGCTCCATAAATAACAGGTTTTTTTAAAAAAAAAATTAAATTAATTATAAGTGGATTGAAAAGTACAGGATAACTAAAAATTCTTCCATAAAGCATTGACCTGAACCTATTCCAGGAGACACATAAATAGAGATTACCATTTTAAAGTCATATTTCTAGCAGCGCTGCATTTTTATTGGATTAAAAAAACGTTAATTATATTTTATTTTGCTCCAATTCTGTCTGCATGGAATTCAAAGCTATCATCTATGTAACCCACTCAACCATTATTTATGTTCCCATTGTTCAAGTGGTTCAGCATGTGCCTAATGCTGTTCTTCATATGGAAGCAGGGCTATTTAAAAGTTGAAGCCTATATACCGTGTTTCCCCGAAAGTAAGACAGTGTCTTACTTTCTTTTTATCCCCAAAAGCCCCACTATGACTTACTTTCGGGGTATGTCTTATATTGGAAAAAAAATCGTCAATTTTTTTGTTTTAACCATAAAATTAACATTTATTTACAACCTGAACAGTATTGTATTCACCACAAAACAGCAGATGATACCCCAGTATGCCAGTGTGTATGTTTTACTGATGTATGATTAATACTGTGTGCATTACCGTATTTTAAGCCGGAGGTGGCAGTGACAAGTGCAGGGGACGGCGCGGTGACATATGGAGAGGGGGACAGCACGGTGACGTATGGAGAGGGGGGCGGCGCGGAAGTGGGCAGGAGGCGGCGCTCATTAAGATCAGAGGGAGGTGGCAGACGCGGCGACGTATGGAGAGGGGGACGGTGCGGATGTGGGCAGGAGGCGGCGCGCAGTTAGATGAGAGGGAGGCGGCAATATCCCCGTGTTTCCCCGAAAGTAAGACATATGTCTTACTTTCGGGGTATGGCTTATATTAGCCGACCCCCCTGAAAACCCCGATACGTCTTACAATCGGGGGTGTCTTACTATCGGGGAAACAGGGTATGTATTCACGTCTCCAAATTTTCACTCAGGCTTGTTATTTTCCCTACAGTTTTATTCCAGCAGGTGTCAGTTGATCTCTTTATCTCGAAATGGGAAAAAGTCTTTGAGCAGAAGCCTTTATCACTATGGATACTCTCCTTCATAAATAATGGAGGTCCTTGGTTCACAACTGCAATTGGGACCAGAATTCTGATTGTAAGTCAGGCGCCCACATTACTAGACCCCATTTTCTGACTGTTTTTATTATGGTCATTAAGTGAATCACATAGTTGTTAGGCTATTCATATCATAAGGGAGAAACTAATCTCCCAAATGGGTATTTTTGGTAGAAACAAACATAGAAACATAGAAGATTGACAGCAGAAAAAGAACTCATGGTCCATCTAGTCTGCCCTTATACAAAAAAATGGGAACATGGGGTGGGTGGTATGACATTTTGCAACAACCAGAAGTGCTTTACATTAATTCATTCACTCACTCATTAATTTATTAATTAATTCATTCACTTACTCAGTCACCCATCCATCCATCCATCCATCCATTCACTCACTCACTCACTCATTCACTCATCCATCCAACCCACCCACCCACCCACCCACTCATTCATTCATTCATTCATTCATTCATTCATTCATTCATTCATTCATTCATTCATTCATTCACTTGACTTCTATGCCACCCAATCCCGAAGGACTCAGGGCGGCTTACAACAATATAAAATACAAGACAATAAAAAGAAGTCAAATATAAAACTAAGTTATAAAACCATTAATTAAAAACCTCAATAAGCATAATAACTAACCCAACATGCATACTAAACATACATACAATTGGCCACTATTGTTGTTGGTTCATGGCCCCCAGGCCTGTCTGCAAAGCCAGGTCTTCGTGGCCTTACAGAAGGCCAATAGGGTGAGAGCAGTACAGACATCAGGGGGGAGTTGATTCCTTAGAGCCGGGGCGGCCACAGAGAAGGCCCTCCCCCGCGGTCCCGCCAGCTTGCATTGCTTGGCTGACGGGACCTGGAGGAGGCCAACTCTGTGTGCTCTTATTGGTCTCTGGGAGGTATGTAACAAGAGCCATGCCATACATCACTCTTTCTGAAGCCATTGTAACTCCAAATGGTCATTAACTGACTGTCTGTAAGTCAAGGACTACCTGCAATTGGGTATGATTTCATCAAAATTCCATTTTGTTTTAATTATTTTATTCTGCCTTCTGCATATTTTTTTTAATATGCTCAACAACCAAAGTAAAGTTCTTTGACTTTATCTAATAATTTTATAAAAAACAAAGAGTTTCCTCCATTCACATAGGGGAAAATGTACTGTATATATCTAAACTAGCCGCCCCAAGCCCCTGGAGAGGGGCGGCATAAAAATCCAATTAAACTAACTAACTAACTAACTAACTAACTAACTAACTAACTAACTAACTAACTAACTAGCTAGCTAGCTAGCTAGCTAGCTAGCTAGCTAGCTAGCTAGCTAACTCTGGCAGGTATGCTTAGCACTTTTGTAATCAAAGAGGCTCAGGATTAGTACAAGAGGGCACACATGGAAGAAAACAGACTGAAATATGCTCATTCAGAACGAAATTGTTTAGGGGCCAGGAAACAATGGGAGAAAGTCAAGCCTGTTAATGGTAGCTGAAGGGAGGCAGAGGAACACAGGAGGCCTAAAAAAGAATGGAGGTGAATAGGTGGGGCAAGGTTACACAACAAGGAAGACTTGGAATACATCATTTCTCACTTTCTATATTAGCCTATGAACTGGTTACCCATCTAAGAGTTTATGAACTCCATACACTTAATAGCTGTGGCTAATATTGAGCCACTTTTGGTCTTTCAAATGGATTAGAAATCAGCGTAAAATATTTCATTTCCTGGAATCGCTGCAATTGGCAATAGGCATATTTCAGACGCACACAAACTCATAAGATACCAATAGGAGAAGATAGTAGGAAAGGTGAGAAGGATAACATTAATACAGACCTACTACATGGGTAAATATCATAGTTCCCTCTAAGCTGAGCAGTGAGCAATGGCTCACTTAAAAATCATCATCAACTCAGAGTTTTTCAAACCTGCCCAGAAGCCAAGAGGGAAAGAGTGAGAGGGAAAGAGTGCCGCCCAGTCCCGAAGGGACTGCCGCTCAGACACTATACTTTTCCGCCCACCCCCCCAAAAAATTAGAGGGAACACTGGTAAATATCCTTAGACATAAGATAGTGCTGTGGAATAACTCTGTTGCCAAGAGACTGCTGTATGAAAACATCATAATAAAATAAAAAGTATGGATGCAAACCCCAAAATGTTCCCTCACACACACATGTGTGTGTGTGCACACACATGGATTTTAAGGTATGTGATTTTCACGCTTCACTACCAAGTTGGTCCCTTTTAATATGTTCCTGACAACAGAAAATACGACACAGCCTGCGTAATTAGTAACTACTTTGAAAGGATATAAAATTGAATGACAAAAATCTACTTTTCTTTTACTTATACTTGGGGGTAAAATACAACCACAACAGAGACATGGATGTTTCCAATATGAAGGCTGTCTCACTTTGTTGTTGTTTGGGGAGAAAATCTTTGACAGTGAAATTCTTCTTTTAGACAATGGATCTCAATATTTCTTCCATCCATCGCAGCAGGAAGAATACCAGATCCAGAGTTCAGCCCATCTGTACTTTATCTCAAATAAATTCCTGTACAGTTTGTGATGTGGTGCCTGCCTGTAACTTCAAACCACTTTATCAAGTGTTGTGGTTACTTACTAAATGCTAACACAAAAGAAAAAAACAATAGTCCTATAAAATAGTAGAAAAGTATAGGAAATTCCTATATTGTGCTTCATTACATACTGGTATGTTAGACATTCATGTGTGTTTGATATAATATACACAATCTATTGTGTCAAAAGCTTAATTTGGTTAAGGAAATATGCACCATACAGTATCTCATACTATAACTTTTTAAAGAACCCAAACAATGTTATTGTGTATCTCAATCAGCATATAGACAAAACCACTAAATTAACAAAGCAATGGTTTCTAACATATGGCTTGATCTAACTAAATTAATACGGTCCCAGCAGTTGTGGTGGAGAATTTGTTTTAGAAGAAGCACACACAAAATGTAGAAGGAAACACATTCCTATTGTGCATATACTTTGGAAGTACTCAGGTGAATATTTGCATTCCATCCAAACTCATTTGAAATTAATACCTAAAACATAGGGTGCTAGAAGAACTGAAGAAGATTGTTGGATGAGAAACAAAATGTTTTCAAGGGGGAAAAAATCAAGGAAGTCTCGTTGCCTCCTGAAGTTGACCCCGGGGTTCAGCTGGGTCTATTGCTGATATACCTGTCTCCCAGCTTCCTTAAAATGGCCCTGCTTGCGCTGCTAGAGGCGTAGCCAGACTGGCGGTGGAGTTCCCCGGGTTCATGGTGCTGGGGGACTTATAAATAGTCACAAGTCACTTTTTTCAGTGCCATTGAAACTTTGAACAGTCATTAAATGGGTTGTTGTAAGTTGAGGATTTCCTGTGTTTTGTAAACTGCCACGTGTTTTACTGAGCTGAGAGGTATAGACATATCAATCAATCAATCAATCAATCAATCAATCAATCAATCAATATTACTCCACCTCTCCCTCCAATTTTTAGGTAAAACAATGTTCTATGAACAAACAGTATACAGAGAATTAAAAGTCTACTTTGTAAACGATGAAATGTAAATCATATGAATTATAAAAACTTCAATGCAGCTATAGGCTCTAGATATCAAAGTTAGGTGGAAAGAAAGTAAGAAAAAAAGACCAGGAAAGGGGGAAAAAACATCACACCTTAACACCGATTTTCATCTCTTCCCATAATATAAAAAATGAAGTGCAAATCCCTCCTAATTAGGTTTCGGGAGAGTGATTGGTTTCTTTCTATGCATTTTGTTTCTAGGTCTAGCCTTAGGGGAATTTCTGTCAACATAAGCTCAGGAAATAGTCTTACCATAGACTTTCTAGAGAGAAGGGGGGGGGGAACAACTGAAGTTTGGTGAACTTTACTACTAATCAATCCCAGGTGCATTTGCCTCATATTTACAGAATATACAGCATTCCTTTTAATAGCATGTCTCTGTCATCTGTCATTTTCTCTTTCAAATATTCTATATTTTTTAATGTATTACTGTAAGTAAGAAACAAACATACTATTGGGGTTGTATCATATTATACCCGGAGTTCACATTTTGGGCAGTTGATATCTCTGGTAGTTCCTCCACATCATTCTTATGGTCACAGATTTAGTTGGACCAAAATCTATCTGTTTGCCTGTCTTTCTCTTTTTGTCTTTCACTCTCTGTATCTCCTCCCTCTGTCCCTTCCTTTCCCTCTTTCGCAGAAATTCTAATGCAGGAATTCAGTGACTTAAAAACTGGACTTTCTTCTATTTTGGAGTGTGGAAGTTAAAAGTCAAAATTGGTGCCATTGGTGCTTTAAGAATCCCATTTCATTCCCTACTATCCCTCAATATCTGAACTGTCTTACTTTCATGACATCACCCCCTGCAGTTGGAAGCAAAAATAAACCAGACAAAACAAGTGTTTCTCCCTCATGAATGTGAAGAAAGGGCTTAATGCTCCAGAAATTAGGCACACCTAGATAGTCCCACATTTTGCAGAGGTATTTATTTTTCTGAAGTTTCATTTTGTTTATTTAACAGTATCAAAACAAAAGGAGATCCAAACTTGGTTTCCTTCCAGTCACAGTGATATTCTTTTTAATTAGACATTGTAACCTTAAATCAGATATCCAATATTAAGCATAATCAACTGTGAACATTTAAAACTAAGATAAACAATGTCAATTTAATATTTGTGGTAATGGGAGGGCAGGTTTAATTTCCACATTAGAGAAATTTCAGAACTTTTCAAAAATGCATACAATTAGATGGATGTTCAGAAGAGCTTATAGTATTTTGAGTTTAGAAAGTTCTGCTCTGAGGAGAAGTTGGATTATACCTGCCTTCTCTTATTTGGCTTATTAGGCTACAACTCAGAACAATAATTGGGCTGGTTGGAAATGATCAAAGACATAGTCAAGACAATGAAGATTTGGGAAGGCTAGCGAGATCAGATATTTTGAGCCTGAGGGCCGCACAGGATAGACTTTGCAATACAGTACTTGTAAAATGGTTTTTATAGTACTGTTACACTGGCTAACATTACATTACACAGATTAATCTACATTTTCACCATGGAAATCATTCAGCTTTTTACCAGTAATTGCTATAATTAATTAAAACTACTTTGTACAACACAATAAATACACAGCACATTTACAATGTTATACAAGCTTTATACTCACTACTTTACATTATAACAAGTGTCATTTCTTCAGTGTTGCCACATGAAAAGATATAGTTAAATATTTACAAAATGTGTATTCACTTCTGTGACATATGTATGTGTCAATTTTAGTTCCATAAATCTTACTAAATTTTAATGTTTCCGAGATGAGAGCTTAGCTTATTAAAAAAACAACATTCTACCAGAAAAATAATTTATAAAACTTCAAACTTCTTATACCAAACTTCATAACTGCCCATATCCCCCATATAGGATTATAAAATGTTATATTCTAGAATAAATGTAATATAAACATTACAAATATTATAAATATTATACATGTAATATAAATATAAATATAATACATATATTAATATGTAAAATAAATATGCACCAAGACAAATTCTTTGTATGTCCAATCACATTTGGCCAATAAAATTATATTCTATTATTCTATTCTATTCTACTCTACTGTATAAGTTTTCTTTATATCTCAAATGTTAACATAACTAGGCCAAATCCTATTTTAGGTATTCATTTTTTTTTCATCACTGATTGCAAGATTGCTCCTCAATGTTCACAGAAATGAAAAAGCATTCCCATGTGTTTTGAATTTAGTAAAAATGATTCCATACTGTGTCAGTTTCTTATGTTCTGAGCAAGTGCTGTGTCGGCTCTGGAGAAGTCACTTCTCCCATAAACAGTAAAAGCCTAACTGCTGGATCCCGCATGCAATTATAGTATCACACTAATCCTATCAAATGTTCTTTATTTTAAATCTATCCCTTAAAGCTTTGCCACTAAACTAGGGTAACAAAAAACTACTATACACATGGGATCCATCAATTTTCCCTATCCATGTAAAAAATTTTACCTATTCCGCTAAGGATTTAAATCCTGATTCAGTTGAAGCTTTTAACAAGCTCCAGTTGTCATTTTGTTCTTTCACACATAGGTCTATCACCCTTGAAAGAAAGATGCTTTTCTGTGAGTCCCTATAATTTGACAATATTATCATATTTTAACATGTTTTCCTCTTGAATACTTTCCAAGGCATTATTATAAAGTAGTATTAACACTTTGTGTGATCTTGATTCTATCCCTCTGCAGCCTAGAACTGTATTGGCTTTTTTAGCAGCTGCCGCACACTGCTGGCTCATATCTAAATGACTGTCCACTAGGACTCCAAGATCCCTCTCACAGTTATTACTGTTGAGCAATGTACCTGTGCATTTTGTTTTTCTTGCCTAAATGTAAAACTTTACTTCCCTACATTTAGGCAAAACTTTACTTCCCTACATTTAGGCAATATGTAGTGCATTGCTCAACAGTAGTAAGAGAGAGATCTTGGAGTCCTAGTGGACAACCATTTAAATATGAGCCAGCAGTGTGCAGCAGCTGGTAAAAAAGCCAACACAGTTCTAGGCTGCAGAGGGATAGAATCATGATCATGCAAAGTGTTAATAACACTTTATAATAATGCCTTGTAAGGCCACACTTGGAATACTATCTTCAGCTTTGGTCGCCAAAAGGATGTTGAGACTCTAGAAAGAGTACAGAGAAGAGCAACAAAGATGATTCGGGGACTGGAGTCTAAAACATATGAAGAATGGTTGCAGAGATTGGGTCTGTCTAGTTTAATGAAAAGAAGGATCAGGGGAGACATGATAACAGTGTTCCAATATCTCAGGGGTTGCCACAAAGAAGAGGGAGTCAACCTATTCTCCAAAGCACCTGAGGGTAGAACAAGAAGCAATGGATGGGAAATAAATAAGGAGAGAAGCAATTTAGAATTAAGGAAAAAATTCCTAACAAATAGAACAATTAACCAGTGGAACAGCTTGCCTTCAGAAGTTGTGAATACTCCAACACTAGAAGTTTTTAATAAGATTGGATAACCATTTGTTTGAAGTATGTAGGGTTTCCTGCCTAAGCAGGAGGGTTGGACTAGAAGACCTCCAAGGTCCCTTCCAACTCTGTTATTATATGATTAAAACAGCTGTTAAGTGAATTTTGTCCCATTTTACGACCTTTCTTGCCATGGTTGTTAAATGAATCTGGCTTCCTCGTTGACTTTGCTTCTGAAAAGGTCACAAAAGGTGATCAGATGACCCTGGAACACTTGCCAAGCATCTGAATTTTGATCATATGACTACAAGGGTGCTACAATAATCATGTGTGAAAAACATTCATAAGTCACCTTTTCATTACCTCGTGACTTGGTTGTAAGTTGAGGGCTACAGGTTTTCCCCCAACAAACAGACAGATTTTCAGGCTCTACAGATCAAAGTGTCCAAGCACAAGTGATGTTAATACAGCACATTGCTACCTGGAACTTTAAAAGCAATAATAAAAAAAACTCTTAATGTGACAAACTCTACTTTTTATATGACAAACTGCTCCTAAATAAAATATATTTTAATTAATATTAATATAAATTGGTATAAAGTTACCTGATCTCTATGCATCACATGCTTCTTTATTAAAGGGAAATAAATACTTTTCATATGTAGCCAGGGTAAATACATTTGGTAATGAAGTCAGATTTTGTTAGATCATTTTCAAGTAAATTAAATATTTTTTGGTTAAACTATGTAAACGTCTTAAAAACCTTTTGGGAAAACTGAGTGCTGCCCTTGTTACTGACTTTGGCAAAGAACAAAATAACAAGGGCCTTTTTTGTTGTTGTTTTTTAAAAAAAGAAGGTTTTAAATCAAATTCTTAGCCTTTCTGTCAAACATGAGTAGATTTCTTGTGCTCAGCATCTTGTGGTGTTTGGCTTCTTTTATATTTGATGATTCAGTAATTAGTTTGTGATAGCAATAGTTTTGCTCCATCCCAAAGACTTAAGCTCAGGAATTCAAACCTGTCATCACTTTGGCTCATGGTGCATAAATTTTGTACATTCCGTATATTTTAACGAGTCTTAAGAGGTGATAAATGAAACAAATGTTGTAGTTTACCAAAAGGATGAAGCAGGTAGAAAACAATGGCCATAGATTGATAACTGAGACATCCCCCCCCCCTGCCTATGTAGCTGTATGTATGATATGTTTGTGTGTATGCTTTTTTATATACTGGGGTTTTTAGGCTTTTTAATGTAAAATTGTTATTTTAAACTTTAATATTAGATTTGTTACTGTATATTGTTTTTATCATTACTGTGAGCCGCCCCGAGTCTGAGGAGAGGGGAAGCATACAAATCTAATAAATAATAATAATAATAATAATAATAATAATAATAATAATAGAATCTGTGCAGTAATCAGTTCAGTATCTGACGGAGCATATGTCTATTATAGATTGTCCTTGTTTACTAACCACTCATTCAGCAACCATTCAAAATTGACAATGGCACCAAAAAAGGAAGATTTACAACCAATACTCAAAGTTGTGGCTGTTGTGGAATCCTTGTAGTCACATGATCTCAATTTGTGTGCTTGACAACTGGGGCACATCCATGAGGGCCACAGTGTTATACAATCACGTGACCACCCTTTGTGACCTCCGCAGCCAGCATCCAACAACAAGCAGAATCAATGGGGAAGTCAACAGAAAGTTGCATTTCACTTAACAATTGCACCACTAAGCAACAGAGTTCACAACTAAAGTCAGCAAGTGAGGGCACCCTATATTAACAAAAGTACAACATTCTAATAACCTGAATGAATACATTGCCCTAAAAAGATTGTAGAAAACTCTGAAAGAAAGTATGCTGAGCACAAGAAATATTGTGTTAGTAAGTAAGAGTACAGTATTAGCTTTCTGTATGATTATTTCAAGTGCATTTTCTGCCACAAAATATTCTCCTGTGGTGTTAGAAAGCTCAGAACAAATCTTGAGTGTTACAGTATGTATTTTGGCTTTTTTAATTGTTGTTCATAACAATATTCAACAGAGTATCGAAAAGTGTCTCTTGTCTCTGTACAATGTATGCAATAAAATGCAGTAAACCACTAAAAGAACACTACTCTGTAAGATAACATTAGTACAGCAATACAAATATAATAAATAAATATAAATAAATAAACTCCTTATGATGGAAAAACACCACAAATTCTGTTGCTAAAACAAATCTTGCCAGTGAGATCAGCAGAGAATAACAAGGCCTAAAATAAGATATTATAAAAGTGATCTTAACATTGAAAGAATATATCTAGATATTATATTATTTTAAAATCCTGGGAATAGAAAAATAATTATACAAGCTGTCAAAGCAATAGTGATGAGAGCACATGGAACAAATTCAACTTGCCAGAACAATTGAGATTCAAACCTATTACCTAAGTCATTATTCCTACCATTGAAGCATGAATATTGTAGTATTACTTCAGGAAAGGTTTTATAAATGATTTTGGAGTTTGGGTAGGTATCTGTGAGAGGGTGGATTATCCACTTCCAGATAAAATTAGGGTGTGATACCAATTGATAAAAAGGCATGCCCCACAATTTGTGAGAGCTTCTTCTAGCAGTTATGAATCCAGAAAAAATCCCTGAGTCCCTAACCTTTTAGAAGAAATATAAACTCTTTAGAAAAGGTTCAGTCCCTTAATTTGTTATGAAAAACTATTCTGGTGATATGTGTCAGATTTATCTGAACAGTAAGTTCAGTAAGTCAGTAAGGGGTGTACATAAGTGTACTAGAGTGCCTTCCGTCGCCTGTCCTATAGTCTCTCCTATATCTCATATTTCTTCTCTACTATATCCTCTATAACATTCATTATGTATTATTGTGTATTGGACAAAATAAATAAATAAATAAATAAAATAAAACAATTCTACTTAGCTTATTTCAACAAATGACAAAAGAGAATTAATACACCATTCACTATTACACCTCTCCACAACATTGCAATTTCTTGATTTAAGATATTGCCAAATACAAAACTGCAGGATTATAGAGAATGCCTTGTCTTGAAAATAATTGGTGGTTTAATTCAAAATTCAGCACAGGAAATTATTATTATTATTTATTAGTTTTGTATACCGCCCCTCTCCGTAGACCTGGAGCCTATGTAAGTAGAACCTATTGCAAAACTCCTTATGATGGAAAAACACCACAAATTCTGTTGCTAAAACAAATCTTGCCAGTGAGATCATTATGACTAGAATAAATAGTATTATAAACTATTGCATATAATGTTATCACATATTTGCATTTACACACTAATCTGAAGTAAAATATTTTCCTATTTAATAAACTTACATGCACTCCAAAAATTAAGTGAGGTCAGTAGCATAATTTAAAAAGTATGTTTTATTGCATTTAGAATAATTCACTCTACCATCAACATGATTAGTAGATTTTTAAAAATCTAATTAAAAGTATTCAAATTATTATTTGCTTGAGCAGTGGTTCTCAACCTTGGGGTCGGGACCCCTTTTGGGGTCGAACGACCATTTCACAGGGGTCGTCTAAGGCCAGGGGAAAAGGCAAATTTCCCATGGTGTTAGGAACTAAAGCTGGTGCCTTGGAATTTATTTTTACAATCCAACCAATCAGGTGTTTACAGTGGGGATGTCCCTCTGGCATTCCTGCCAATCAGCTTAAAGCTCTGTTGGGAGAATTGGCGCTAGACTTATGGTTGGGGGTCACCACAACATGAGAAACTGTATTAAGGGGTCGCGGCATTAGAAAGGTTGAGAACTACTGTGCTAGAGTGTTAGTTTTGTCCATTTTCAGACATTCCTAGTTTTCAGATATATAGACTCTGGGTTATTTAAACTGTTAGACTTGCTTCTGAAAAAATAGCATAGTTAAAAGCACATTGACACTATTTACTTTCTTAGATCAGCATGTTCTTCCACTGCGTGTTTAGCAATATCTCTCTCAATCCAAATTCAATCCAGTAACAGACAAAGCCAATAAATATTAAATTTGTTCCTGGATGAAGTTTAAGGAAGAACATCCAATAAAAAGTGAAATCACTTGGCTTGTTTCATATGCCTTTGACACAATGGAGATTGCATCAATGGAAAGGAATAAATAAATAAATCAATAATATATAACTAAGAAAAAGATTCTTGCAATAATGGACTTCCTTAAGAAGGATCAAAATAAAGCATCATGAAAATGGGAAGGGAAAACCACAGGAGGCAATGAAGACCTGAGGAAGCAAGTGGAGAAAGAAAAAACAGAAACTAACAAAAAAAGCCGGGATAGCGCAGAAGGTAAAGTGCTGTACTCCAGGCCACTGAAGCTGACTGTAGATCTGTAGGTCAGCGGTTCAAATCTCATCACCGGCTCAAGGTTGACTCAGCCCTCCATCCTTCCGAGATGGGTAAAATGAGGACCCGGATTGTGGGGGCAATAAGCTGGCTCTGTTAAAAAGTGCTATTGCTAACATGTTGTAAGCCGCCCTGAGTCTAAGGAGAATATCCCAATATCCTACTTCCTGAAGTGGAATGTTGACAACAGAAAGAATTCTAGTCTTTACTGATCTTTGGCTGTACAGTGTTCCCTCGATTTTCGCGGGGCATGCGTTCCGAGACCGCCCGCAAAAATCGAATTTCCGTGAAGTAGAGATGCGGAAGTAAATGCACTATTTTTGGCTATGAACAGTATCCCAAGCCTTCCCTTAACACTTTAAATCCCTAAATTACAATTTTCCATTCCCTTAGCAACCATTTAGGTTACTCAGCATGTTTATTTATTAAAGTTTATTAAAAAATGTTTTTTAAAGGCAGACAAAAGTTTGGCAATGACATATGACGTCATTGGGCAGGAAAAACCATGGTATAGGGGAAAAAACCATGAAGTATTTTTTAATTAATATTTTTGAAAAACTGATATAGACGTTCCGCGAAGTTCGAACCCACGAAAATTGAGGGAACACTGTAATCCCAACTACATGTTAAGATTGTTTTCAAAGGAAGGAACATCAACCAATTTATATTTTATAGGAAGGCAATAATATACATGTGTTTGCATTGACAAATACACTTTTTAAAATAACTTGACATACCACTTCATAAAATAATTTACAAGGTTCTAAAGATTATATCTGAAAAACTAGAATTCCTTCTGTTGACCAGGAGTGAATTAATCACTCAATCTAGTACACAATGATATGGTAATCAGATGGAAGTTATTTTAAAAAGTGTCTGTGTGTATAGGTATGTCATGGCCTTCTGATAAATATAAATCAGTCAATATTCCTTCCTCAAATAACAGTCTGAATGTGAAGCTGGGATTATAACTCTCGAATTAAGTGATTAGTTCCTTCATAACTGATAGAAGGCAAGATATTTGAGCTATGATCTAAAATTTGCATTTGCAATTCTGCAAAGACTGGCATTTTATACTTGCTAATACAGTAATACCTCGTCTTACGAACCTAATTGGTTCCAGGGGGAGGTTCGTAAGACGAAACATTGTTTCCCATAGGAAACAATGTAAAATCCATTAATCCGTGCAACGAAAAAAAATGCAAAAAAAACGCCGTCACCCAGCTGTCACCTTTTGAAACAGCCGGGGGTGCTTCCCAGCGTCCTCCTGAACCCGAACGCCAAACCCAAACTTCCAGGTTCGGCATTCGGGAGGCCTCCGAAAAGCCTCCCGGCTGTTTTAAAAGGTGACAGCCGGGCGGCGGGGCTTCCCAGCGGCCTCCCGAACCTGAACTTTTGCCGAACTTCCGGGTTCGGCATTCGGGAGGCCGCTGGGAAGCCCCGCCGCCTGGCTGTCACCTTTTAAAACAGCAGGGGGCTTCTCGGAGGCCTCCCGAACGCCGAACCCGGAAGTTCGGGTTTGGCGTTCGGGTTCAGGAGGACACTGGGAAGCCCCCCGGCTGTTTCAAAAAGCGACAGCCGGCCGGCGGGGCTTCTCGGTGGCGGTGGGTTTGTAAGAAGAAACAAGTTCGTAAGAAGAGGCAAAAATTTTCTGAACCCCAGGTTCGTATCTCGGGTTGTTCGTAAGTCGAGGGGTTCGTATCATGAGGTACCACTGTATTTAACATTCCCACTGGTTAACAAGTTGGAACCTAAGCATAATTAGGAAATATCAGAACAGACTCATAAGCAAAGCCTTTCCCTTTAAATAGTGTTTAGGGAACATCCACAAGTTCCACATTTGAAACAGTTTTTTCCAGTTTTTATTTACTTCTCAAAACTAAAGATTATTCTTATTGCAGTGTGTGATTCAGGTTTTTTATGAGAGCAAAGTCAAAATAGAACAAAAGCTGGGTGGCCAAAAGAACAAGCCATTATAATTGCAGTATGGGAAAACTTTTCTAATAGAAATTGGATGGAAGCTCTATTTTCTTTAAATACACTCAGTTTTTGAATGTCTGAAAAATTACCGGACCTTAGGAAACTTAATTTTCCCACTATCCAAATAGGGTTGATAGATGCTGGTTTAGTAAGTCACACAGTTATAGGCATTATTATGGGTCACATATAATTTTCTCTTTCTCCACCCTAAGGGCCTGCCATCATTAGAAGCTACAATCTTAACCTCTTTCCTAAGTATACTTTTGAAATAAAACACTGCCACCTATAATTTGTTTTGAACTTAGAGGCATTCAGTTTATCCAGTTTCACCACATAACAGTAGTTTTCAAAAGTACCTTTTAAAAGTGTGTATATATGTATCCCCACTTACCCACATTTAATGTAAAAGAAAATGTAATTCCCAAAATGCATATACTCAATCACACGAGAGTAGACATGGGAAATTATGAGCACAGAGCTCAAGTTTCACGGGGAAAATAGGGATGTGGCTCTATGTATCTGATGAAGTAAGTTACACAAAATCTTATACATTTCCATTTTGGTCTCTTAGAAAAATAGCTCTCCCACCACTCTAATACAATTTACAAATGGGGACTCTACTCAAAAAGAGGATAAATCAGCACCTCAAAAACAATAACTTATTGGACCCAAATCAGCATGGCTTTACTGAAGGCAAATCATGTCATTGATTTCTTTGACTATGTCACAAAGGTGTTGGATGAAGGTGGTGCCGTGGATATTGCCTATTTGGACTTCAGCAAAGCCTTTGATATGGTTCCACATAAAGAGCTGATAGATAAATTAGTGAAGATTGGACTTAATCCCTGGATAGTTCAATGGATTTGCAGCTGGCTGAAGTATAGACATCAGAGAGTTATTGTTAATGGCGAGTATTCTGAGCAGAGACAGGTTACAAGCGGTGTGCCACAAGGGTCTGTTCTGAGTCCTATTCTTTTTAATATGTTTGTGAGTGACATAGGGGAAGGTTTGGTAGGAAAGGTTTGCCTATTTGCCGATGACTCTAAAGTGTGCAATAGGGTTGATATTCCTGGAGGGGTCTGTAATATGGTAAATGATTTAGCTTTACTAGATAAATGGTCAAAGCAATGGAAACTGCAGTTTAATGTTTCCAAATGTAAAATAATGCACTTGGGGAAAAGGAATCCTCAATCTGAGCATTGTATTGGCAGTTCTGTGTTAGCAAAAACTTCAGAAGAGAAGGATTTAGGGGTTGTGATTTCTGACAGTCTCAAAATGTGTGAGCAGTGTGGTCGGGCGGTAGGAAAAGCAAGTAAGTATAACAAGCAGGAAGAGGGAGATTGTGATCCCGCTATATGGAGCGCTGGTGAGACCACATTTGGAATACTGTGTTTAGTTCTGGAGACCTCACCTACAAAAAGATATTGACAAAATTGAACGGGTCCAAAGACGGGCTACAAGAATGGTGGAAGGTCTTAAGCATAAGACGTATCAGGAAAGACTTAATGAACTCAATCTGTATAGTCTGGAGGACAGAAGGAAAAGGGGGGACATGATCGAACATTTAAAGATGTCAAAGGGTTAAATAAGGTTCAGGAGGGAAGTGTTTTTAATAGGAAAGTGAACACAAGAACAAGGGGACACAATCTGAAGTTAGTTGGGGGAAAGATCAAAAGCAACATGAGAAAATATTATTTTACTGAAAGAGTAGTAGATCCTTGGAACAAACTTGCAGCAGACGTGGTTGGTAAATCCACAGTAACTGAATTTAAACATGCCTGGGATAAACATAGATCCATCTTAAGATAAAATACAAAAAATAGTATAAGGGCAGACTAGATGGATCATGAGTCTTTTTCTGCTGTCAGTCTTCTATGTTTCTATATTTCTAAGCTACGAAAGAGTTATTCTTTTGTCCTTCACTTTTCCAATATGTATCTTTAAGAAAGAGTTTTGAATAAACTCATTCTTTCTTTCTTCAAATGGAAGAATAATCACCAGTCAATGAAGCTTCACAGGTAGTAGCTGGCTGAATGCATATGACTGTATGCAAAGATCTTTCCTGTTCTTGAGCTCCGGAGACCCAAACCAAAGAAAGTTGAAATATTAAACATTGAAAAATATTTTATTACATACCCTTCTCCATCACTTTCTATGGATGATACATGATGATGTGCATTTGTGAGAGCTGACTCAAGTATATGTTGCCTTGACAGAACATTCTGATGTGGTGGTAGGCCAGGCGATGGTCCATTGTGGTTTGTGCTGGAACTGGTATACATCCCTAAGGAAAAAAATGTTTGTCGATGAAAACTTTTTATACTTCCTCTAAAAAGTATCTTTTTAGCATAGATGTCTCAAAAAAAGTTCCCACAGGTCTTTGTCTTACATTGAGAATGAGAATGAAGGTATCTTCCAATTTTACAAATATAAAATCATGTAGATCTTAAATATTTAGAATACAGTAAAGAAGAAAAACTGAACTAGATCCTATAGTTTGTTCCTACTGTGCATGGAAAAAACAAAGATGGCAAATGAAAGTCTTTAGTATGTATTTCCCAGTAACTTATACTAAAGGACATGCTGCCTCCAGTATTAGAAATAAGATATAATCATCACGATTAATAATTACTTATTTGGCATGGAATTATCTAATTTACCCTTTAAAGCTCATTAACCTGGTGGAAATAATTAACTTCAGTTAGGATTGACATATCCAAGAACAATTGGCTGTAGATAGTTTTCAATGGTTTCAAAATTTACAGTTAAAAGAAAGATTACTAGTAGATAATAAGATTGGAATTGAATAACAGAAAACAGGATTTGAGGTTGAACTACCATGTGTATAAATGGTGAAAATATAATTGCTAAACGTATAAACTTTTAGTCAAATTTAAGAAGAAAAGGTGAAACACTATGATAAAATGGGCTAACATATATTTGCACATAATAAACTGATGGAACAGTGGGAAAATATGATTAAAAGGATTGACATTTACTTTATGTTATAAATTCAGAGAATTTTTATAAAATGATGTATCATTGGTATATGACTCCAGAATATCTAGAATGCATAAAAGTACTTCAAATTCATGTAAAAATTAGACACATTAGAGAATTTATGCTAGAGAGAGGCATTTGTTTTTTATTTAGTGAAGCATGTATATGATTACAAAGTATAAACATGATTGTGAATATATAAGAAGTACAAGCATGGGTATGAGTACATGATATTTTATGAATATATGAGCATGTTAGGACAGGGATGTAGGCATGCTGTGCACTTACAGATCTCTTTGGAATGAGGTGAAGTCAACTGTAGACTGTCTAAGGCAATGGCTTTTAACTTGGAGGGTTGGGATCCCTTAGGGCAGTGGTCCCCAACGTTTTTTCCACCAGGGACCAGTTTCAGCAAGACAATTTTTCTATGGCCCGGTGGGAGCGGAAAGGGGTGTGGTTGGGGGCGGGATTAAGCATGGGGATGCTGGTCCTCCCCACCCCTCTTTACCGCCATCGCTCTATGGCTGGCAGAACCTGCCTCCCAAGCCCTCTTGCCCAGCGGGAGCTAAGCGCTGGAGAGAGGGGGTCAGGCTGGCCCTCCTGCCTCCCCCCAGCCAAAAACGCAAAAGCGCCCCGCGGCAGAAGCCAAAAGAGGCTTGAGCCTCTCGGTCCTTCCCGCCCCTCTGTCCCGTCCATCGTCCTGTGGCCGGCAGAACCTGCCTCCCGAGGCCTCTTGTCTGGCGGGAGGCGAAGCGCTGGAGGGAGGGGGTGGCGGCATGAGGGCCGGCAGCTGCTGACTCCACGGACCGGTGCAACATGCCCTGCGGCCCAGTACTGGTCCGCGGCCCGGTGGTTGGGGACCCCTGCCTTAGGGGGTTGAATGACCGTTTCATAGGGGTCACCTAAGACCATGGGAAAAGACTAATTTCCCATGGTGTTAGGAACTAAAGATGGGCTCTAGCACAAGTCCGAAATCTCAGAAGACAAAACCCCTCATCCTGGTGACTGACCCAGATTGGATCCTTCAACATTATCTTGGGACACAAATATTCAAGACAGAAAATAAATGATATGAATTTATTTTGAGCCACCCAAAATCCTTTTGGAGTTGGATGACATATAAATATCACTATATAAACAAATAAACAAATAATAGTAACATGTTTGTTAATCTATGAATCTGTCTTCCTTATTGACTTTGCTTATCAGAAGGTTGCAAAAGCTGATCACATGACCCTGAGATACTGCAAACATCATACATACTTGTCAAGCATCTAAATTTTGATCATGGTCATGCTGCAACATTTGCCAGAGTGAAAAATAGTCAAAAGTTATTTCAAATTGTCAACAAACAAATGGCTGTAATTTAAGTTCTACCTGTATAGTACATTTCATACAGAGAACAAAATTTTACAAAGCAGAATAATATAATGCGCCTAGGAGCAGAGCTAATTCTACTTTAGGAAAGAAAGAAGTTAAGAAATCAATATGGAAATTAAGGGAAATAAATCCATATAGGTTTGATTTTAAATTGAATCAATAAGGCTTTGGTGGAAAAACTGAGAAATTAAGACTCATCAATCAACTCTTTTGTTAGGAATTCACATAGGTTGCTTATATCTAGTACAGATCTCTTAAATGGCTTTCTGAGGATTACATGGTCATAAAAATGCAGTTTTTATTTACTATTCTCAATTACAAAAGCAATTTTAATATCTGTACACTTTTCGGTAAACTTACGCTCTAAGATTTCTTTTCAGAAGTTTCTTATTCATGGAATGAATTTGCACTATAGTGTTAATGTTTTTACACATATCCTAATTGAAGACAACTACAATCAGTTGACTGTTTAACAATTATTATCTATTTGTATATTAAATATTATTTTCCTTTGTCCTATGCAAAAAAGGGGCATCCATTGAAATAAAAAATCTGAAGCAGATACTGTAGTTCCAAGTAAAATTTGCAGTTTTAACTAGTATCTTTAGCATTATGAATTGTTTTGGCTGCTATGACTTATCAGAAAATTACTTTAGCTATTTCTAAATAATAAAAAAGATTGAGTGTTATTAGTTTATCTACAATGTGTAGACCAGTGATAGCACATCTTTTTTTGGCTTGGTGCCAAAAGAACGTGCACACACCCACACCCATAATGCAAAGCCTTCCCACACACACAGGCACACACAACCCTCCCCCATGTTACCCCCCTGGGTGGAAAATGGCCCACAGTCCAACCAGCAGTTCATTCCTGGACTTCTGGTAGGCCTGTGGGGTCCGTTTTTCGCCATCCACAGGCTCTGGAGGCTTTCCTGAATCCTGGGGAAGGCGAAAACGACCTCACCCACCTGCAAGAGGGCTGATAATCAGCTAGACAGCACGCAGAGGCGCACTGGAGCTGACATAGTGCAATGCCTTGCGTGCCCTCAAATATGGCTCCATGTGCCACCTGTCGCACGCGTACCATAGGTTTGCCATCACAGGTCTAGGCATACATCTGGCGTACAATTTCTTTTTAATCCCTAAAAGCTAACAGGTACAGAAACTCAAAAATCAGATGTCTTTTTAATCCAGTGGCAACTTATTTTAAAAATTGTGAAACAAGCTTCTTTTGATCTCCAATGTGGTTCATTCAACAGTACTTTAAATTTATCGAACAATTTAGAGAATGTTTACCAAAGGCTGGTTTCATAATGTTAGAAATGTAATACGGAAAATGGAACATTTATTTATACAGTATGGGTTTGTCATACAGTTGATACATTCTTGCCTTGAATTTATGGACCTATGAACAGTAATTCTAGAACTACGATTGACCTCTCCAGGTTCCTTAGAGGACCTCTCCAGGTTCCTCAGAGGTCAGTAAGGGGCGTGCATAAGTGCACCAGTGTGCCTTCCGCCCCCTGTCCAATTGTCTCTCCTTATCTCATTTATCTTTTCTTCCTTTCAAATAGGTTCACCTATACTTTTATATCTTTTCTTCTATTCTTTTCTCTATTTATATTATTACATATCTATTCTCTTCAATGTGTATTATGTATTGGACAAAATAAATAAATAAAACTATATTTTCTATCTAGGAATTTTTTGTTATGCAACCTTTATCAACAACACTAAGGTGATTATTATACAACATTGGAAAGGAAAATCTCCCTAGATTGCACTTACAGATTGTTGATGTATATGGATTCTTACCAACATATAAATTAATTCTTTTTTAAAACCCTATTGGATTTAAGCGTTGTATGCAGAAGTGGGCTGCTAAGGTGAAACAGTTATGTGTGCTCGCCCTTGTGGCTCTGAGTCCAGCACAATTATGCTATTGTACCTGGGCAGGTAGCAAAATTGTGTGTGGACACACATGTGTACCCGTGTTTCAGCGCAGTTTTTTGCTTCCGCGCACACTCAGAGCCACAGGGGAGAGCACATGTCACCATTCTACCTTAGCAGCACACCTCTGGTTGTATGTAAAGTAAAGCCAAAAAAAAAAAGTATTTGATGCATTTGGGAGTAGCTATTTAAATTCATTCCAAGCTCTTTTGTTAGCAAATAACAGTATAAATCTCAGATAAAAACAGAAAGAAGAAAGATAAGTCAAATAAGAACAGAAAGAGGAAATCCATTTCAGAGATGAGGTCACAATTAATATGACTAGACTGTGGAAACATCTCATTGATTTGTTTTATTTGTAGCTTAACAAAGATCTTTTATGTTTACAACACGGTGTATATTTAATTATGAATTATCAGTGAGCCAGTTTGATCCAGTGGTTAAGCATAAGGCTAGAAACTATGAGTTCTAGTCCTATTTTTGCCATGAAAGCAATCTGGGTGACCTTGGGCCAGGTATTTGCTCTCAGCCCAATCCACTTCACAGAATTATTGTTGTGGAGGATATAGGAGGAGGAAAGTACATGTTTGATACATTCACTGCCTTGAGTTATTCATGAAAATAATAAAGCTGGGATAGAAAGCAAATATGTAAATATATTATAACAGACTCTGATTATGTGCAGACCCCTATTTGCATGGAATCCTGTGTAGGCATTCTAACAATCGTTTATAAATTGAGCACTAAAAAGCAACCATTTCATACTCATTTATTTTTTGGAAATTGCATTTAAAAGGGGTTACACTTTTCTCCCATAAGATTTAAAGTGTCCCTGAAAGGATTGGTGAAGTTTTTTAAAATGGTAAACATTCCAGTTTATACTAGGCTTATTTGCATACATTGATAAATAACATGCCAATAAAATGAAATGAAATAAAACAGAAATTTTAGGACATTATCCATTATCATCACTAAGAAATATCCAATGCTGCTAATTTGCAGAAAATACTTTTAACTGCTATTCTGGGGAAATTACTGTTTGTCTGTTCTGTAGAAACTATGTAATTATGGTAAAGCAAGGTCACTGTAACATAGGCTAAAATTTTGTTTCCTTGAACAGATCCTAAAGAACAAAATATTTAGTTATTTTAGTTCCTCTGGGTATGTTCAAATGAAGATCACTCACTTAATGTAGGTACAATAATAATAATAACAATAATAATTTATTAGATTTGTATGCCGCCCCTCTCCGAGGACTCGGAGTGGCTCACAACAGGAACAATAATACAATATAATACAAATCCAATATTCAAAAACAAAATTAAAAACCCATTACTACTAAAAAGCAATCAATTCTACACAATCACGCCACTCTCAAATGCTAAAGTCAGAAGGGTGGGAGAGAAAGTTAATCCCCCCATGCCTGGCGGCATAAATCGGTCTTGAACATCTTGCGGAAGGCAAGGAGGGTGGGGGCAATTTGAATCTCGGGGGGAGTTGATTCCAGAGGGCCAGGACTGCCACAGAGAAGGTTCTTCCCCTAGGTCCCGCCAGACGACATTGTTTAGTCAATGGGACCCGGAGAAGGTCAACTCTGTGGGACCTAATTGGCCACTGGGATTCGTGTGGCAGAAGGCGGTCCTGTAGGTATTCTGGTCTGATGCCAACACTTTGAATTGTGACCAGAAACTAATCGGCAAACAATGCAGGCTGCGGAGTGTTGACGAGACATGGGCATATCTAGGGAGGCCCATGACTGCTCGTGCGGCTACATTCTGCACGATCTGAAGTTTCCGAACACTTTTCAAAGGTAGCCCCATGTAGGGAGCATTGCAGTAGTCGAACCTCGATGTGATGAGGGCATGAGTGACTGTGAGCAGAGACTCCCTGTCCAAATAGGGCCACAACTGGTGCACGAGGCAAACCAGGGCAAACTCCCTCCTCACCACAGCTGACAGATGATGTTCTAATGTGAGCTGTGGATCGAGGAGGATGCCCAAGTTTGTGGACCCTCTCTGAGGGGGGCAATAATTCCCTCCCCCAGGGTGATGGACGGACAGATGGAATTGTCCTTGGGAGGCAGAACCCACAACCACTTCGTCTTGTCAGGGTTGAGTTTGAGCCTGTTGACACCCATCCAGACCCCAACAGCCTCCAGGCACCGGCACATCACTTCCACTGCTTCACCGCCTAGACATGGGGTGGAGATGTGCTACACTTAAGCTGAATAAGTGCTGGCTCCTGGTATATATGTTAGTTCGGTGTGTGGGTGTGTGTGGGGGGGTGTTTCCTAACACATTAACCACTTCAGATTATAAATACATGTAATCCATCAAAATCTAAATGGCTTAACCTTCAGCACCAACATCTGTTAGAAAACTAGCAACATAATCATCTGGGCTAAAGGCTTTTTAGGGATACTGCCAAGTAACTGTAAAGATAAAAGAAATAAAAT
Source organism: Erythrolamprus reginae (assembly GCF_031021105.1). Lineage (NCBI taxonomy): Eukaryota > Metazoa > Chordata > Lepidosauria > Squamata > Dipsadidae > Erythrolamprus > Erythrolamprus reginae. Next base: position 77,674,702 of record NC_091952.1, read on the forward strand.
TGCAAGTTCAGAAAAAAGCAAACAAAACAAAAGTCCTCAACGCTGTATTATTTTCCTGTAAGTCCCACAAACATCTCAAAACTGAGGTCAGCATAGTCTAGTGGATGGTTAACACTCTAAGGACATTATCTGCTGAAAACTATTCTAAATCACGGTGAGATACTTCAGAGAAGTCTGTACATAACCTGAAGTAATGTGGGTCTTCTCCAATATGATTAGAACTACAATGAAGTGATTTAGGCAATCCGGAACTGGATAAAAAAAGACCCCTGACAGTTGTGGAATGTAGTCCCAAGAGGAGTGCAGGAGAGAGAGAAAGCAAAGAGATCATGAAGTTTGGAATATTTGATATCCAGAAAAAGGGCGAAAGCAGACCCTCCCTAGAAAGTTACAGAGTATATCTAGTAGTTAGCAGGCTCTTGCTTTAGTTTGGCAAGATTTCTGTCAATAGATGAACACAATAAAGTAACTACTCAAAAGTAAATATACATGCCATTTTTGGTTCCTTTTACATAAATCTTGTCAGATTAAAGCATTTGATGTCTTTTTGCTTTCTGTGAAGGCCCTTCCCCTTGTGCAATTTTGGGATACATTCCACAATTACATACATGCATGCGCGCGCACACCCAAAGGGAGAATGGAGAGTAAAAAGTAGATTGAGATTGACAACTTTGCTTTTACACATAGGGTAACTATATATCCTTTCATTATAACTATCTGTATCTGACTAAAAGGTGAAAGTAGGAATGTTCAAAATCTGGTTTGCTATCAGCACTAAAATCTGCTTTCCACTGCTTTTCCTGAACATGCTGTCTGCCTGCAAATTAAAAAGGAAATCTTTGAGTTACAAGTAGCTGGAAGAGAACTAGCATGCCAATGGTGCTGTTTTCTGTACCCCTGCTCAAAGAAATCCTATCAATCAACCTGGGTTTCTCCATGAAGCAAAGTGAGTAAATTAACACCTCTCTGCCTAAAAGCAGGTAATGGGAGGAATTCCTGGAAGAGTTTACGAGCAGGGAGATGTTAGATGGACTGCTGAACTCAAAGCCATAGTGATCTGCTGTGGTCTTCATTTATCTGCACTGAAAGAGTGAGAAAGCTCCAACCCTTGCGGTGGACCTGATATAGAACTGGGATTTATGGGTCACATTTATTGATTAACTCAGGACCTGCAAAGGTAAAACGAAGAGGGCGGAAACAACCACTCAAACATTCCTGAACAACTATAGTGCGAAGCCCCCTGCTGAGCCAGGGAGGGTCCCCTTGGCCTTGAACTTAAACTTGACCCTCCCTTGCTCCTTGCCACGCCCATGCATGTGGGGAGGCTCACCCACCCAGGTTGTTGTCTCTGGGCATGCGGTGGGTGAGCCCCAAGGGCATCTTGCCTCCATATCCGGGACGGCCTAGCCTTGTAACCGTGGCGGGGAGTGGCCCGTCACCTTTCAAAAGGTGCCCAAAGGAGTTCACAGTTGCTGTTACTTCCAATTTTCCGCCCCTTACCGCCTCCCCATGACCAAAGGGATATGAGCTGACCTACCCTATGGAATAAGATGCTGGACACCCCCAAACCGACCCTCCCCATCTAACAGTGTGGAGTAGGCAAAAAATGGTCAGAACCAAAAAATGGTTACGGGTGCCAAAAATCCCTACTCGGCCCCCGTAGGTGGCCATCAGTCACACTGCGGCAAAGGGAGGGTGGGTGGGTGCCTGCAAGCCAAGGCTGGCGGCATATCCAGAAAGGGGAGGCAAGCGGCGCTCCGTCCCCTTTTATACTGGGGGTTGCCGCTCGCCTTCCGGAAGTGCATCATGCACAGGGCATGCTGGGGAGGGGGCCATGCACTGTGCTTGTTCGTCTAGTGTCCCCCTCCCAGTCCTTTACCGCCAGCGTCCTCCATGCGCCCGCCACACCGCAAACGCGCCAGCCTTAAGGAGGTCAACAGTCCCTTATTCCATTCACAAGGAGTTTGAATGCTACAATCTTGGCTGTGTGTCAATTATTTTAAGAAACTGAGTTCTGCATCAAGTACTTCTTTATATCCTCATGAACGGGCAAAAGGCTCCTTTATTTCTTGTGTGATATGTGTTGTTGCTGCAATTTTGTCAATAACGTGTTTCACACCCACTCTAAACTAATATCTGCAACAAAAAAATGGCTCATTTCCGCCAAAATAACAAAACTACTTAAAACTGTTGTTTTGTAATAATAGCACTTACATTCCACTTACGCTTCCAAAATTTTGCAGATTACTTTTTAAAGCCCATCTCTATAATATATGTCACATTCATATAAATTGCTTCTAAAGTGATGGGAAAAGAAGAATCCCTTTTAACTCTCTGCCAGGTTCTTTGGAACAATCCTTTCCTTCCATCAATTCTGGATAAATTTATGGAAACTTTATTCTCTCAGGAGAGGCTAACAATTACTCAGTCACATTTGCTAAAAAAAAAGGAGAGAGTTTAAAAGTTTCCTCTAAAAAGACCTTTACACTTTAATGGCCCATCATATCTACAAATATCAACGTATGCATTCCTTTATTGTAATGTGTCATTAAAAAAATTCTGACTTTTTGGTCTGAAAACTGGCAAGCTTCATTCACTCAGAAAACATACCATATTTGTAAATGTTATCTGTATCTGTTAAATGTGTTTTTTTTTTTAAAAATAACTGGGGTTGGAGATTGGTTCTTCGAGCTTATGGATTGGTTTCTGAATATTTTGTTACCAAACTAGGTAACATCTTCAATGGAATTTAGGAGATGTCACTATCAATGTTCTTCTGCTTATAAGGGCTTTGTGTGATCAGTAAATCTTGGATGGGGTGGTCACATCAAGTGAGGGTCTTATGATGGATCTTGACTGTCACCTGACATGGGCCAAACCTGACCCATCACAAAACCCATCACAAGATCCTCACCTGACATGACTTCCCCATGACCTGACATGATCTCCTCGTCACACAAAGCCCTTATAAGCAAAAGCACATCAACATTGACATCCACTAAATTCTGCTGAAAATGTTATCTAGCCTGTTAAGAAAATGTTTGGAAATCAACCCACAAGCTCAGAGAAATAACCTTCAACCTCATCCTACACCCGAACTACAGATATTCACCACTATCACAAGTATTATAACTGTTGGTTCATATTCCAGAAAGTTAATAACCTATACTAAATTTTGGATTTTACAAAGATTTCACTTTAAATTTCAGGTGAAAATGTTACATCCATAGTTATTTGAATTCATTTTTTTCTTCTAGCTGTGTTTCAAACTGGATTTATTGCGAGTTAATTAGAAAGATGTGAAATAGATTCTCTTGTAAAACTGATATAGTATCAATAGCTCTCACATAGAGAATTGTCGTACACATGGACTTTAAATTATGTGAAACAATTCCATTATAACAGTAACATGTTGGGAGTGAGGAAGGTACCGGTATTTGTTCAGTTGACTCTTGTTAGCAACAGAGAGCTGGAGTAGCTTACCTCTTTGCCTGATTTAAAACTAGGGTTTTTTGGTGTTTTTCACATAAGAATTTGCAGTCTAAATTTTATATGAAGCAGCAGTATTGCATTCACTTTAATGATTTTGAAATGCAGCACTGCAAAACCACGAGAGCACTTTTAAAATATTCTTCCTTTTTAGCCTTAGCACAAGCAGGTTCCTTTGAAATCCAGCATAACAGGAGTAGATTCACAGAAAACATCTCCAGATGCAACGTTGTCCTTGGCATATTTAAAATATGCAGCAGATTTAGTTGAAAGGGAAATGTTCTAGGTAATCTAAGTAAGAAGCACTTTATTCCTTACACTATTATTTCTTTCAGAAAGCAATTTAGAATAAGCAATTACGGTATTTTTTTAAAAAACTTAGTATAGAAGATTTGCTGGTACATTTTTTAAGCCTGTAGTCTGCTATATATACTACAAAGTAATTTGATTCACGGATGCCAATAAAGTAACTTTCCAAATGGAATCCTACCACAGTTTGCAACATCTGTGGGTTCTAAGTAGGACCTAGTGGCCTGATGTCTATGCTGCTCTATGCTTCATTTTTCAAATACCTTTTGGCAGTTGACATCCTACCCATAAGGTTCTGACCCATTATTCTTGAATTAATAGCTATATTTAGCCAGGTATCACTTTAGCCCTGCTCCAACTTGGTGCTCTCCAGATGTCTATAGCACATGTAGATTTTATTTATGATTAGAGTTGGAAGAGACCTTGCAGATCATCTAATCCAACCCCCTGCTGGTGCAGGAGACCCTACATAACGCTAGTCCAATAGCAGTTCAGTCTAGATAACCTACCTGAGCTCAAAATATCACCAATATGGGAATCTGGGCTAAAAATGTTTTACATGACATGGTAAACAGACTTTCTTCAGATGAGATCAGACAGCAAATCCCAAATTGCTAGGAATTCTGCACTGTATGATCATGTATGAAGGGCATAAAGATATGGAAAGCCGCCCCGAGTCTGCGGAGAGGAGCGGCATACAAATCTAACTAATTAATTATAATTATAATTATAATTATAATTATAATTATAATTATAATTATAATTATAATTATAATTATAATTATAATTATAATTATAATTATAATTATAATTATAATTATAATTATAATTATAATTATAATTATAATTATAATTATAATTATAATTATAATTATAATTATAATTATAATTATAATTATAATAATAATAATAATAATAATAATAATATGGCACAGACGATCCACTGGAACTTGTGCCGGAACTACCATTTTCCAGTGGCAAAGAACTGGTGGGATCATAAGCCCGAAAAAGTGGTCGAAAATGAGCAAGCAAAACTACTGTGGGACTTCTGACTTCAGACTGACTGAATTCTGAAGCATAACACACCAAACATGCCAAGTCCCAGTGGTACTTGGCATGCTGGGCACAGTGCCAAAGGATCTCAGTGGACATTTGAAAATCATCGGAATTGACAAAATCTCCATCTGTCAATTGCAAAAGGCCACTTTATTGGGATCGGGAAACATAATTCGCCGCTACATCACGCAGTCCTAGGTGCTTGGGAAGCGCCCGACTGGTGATGAAATACGAAACCCAGCATAGTGATCTTGTTTGCTGTGTTGCATTGACATAATAATAATAATAATAATAATAATAATAATAATAATAATATATTATTATTATTATTATTGTCATTATTGTCATTATTGTCATTATTGTCATTATTGTCATTATTATTATTATTATTATTATTATTATTATTATTGGAACTTGTGAAAAATGCAAGACCACCATTACTGCTTGTGTCTTAAACTACGATAACTGTTAATAGAGATGTGCACATGGTCTTTTTGGCATTTTCCAAAGAGGTCACTGTGAAATAGCATTCTGTCATTTTCCTAAGTCTATGTTTGATGTGTTCCTACATATATAGAATATGTTTACAGTCAAGTTTACAGTCTGAAGTCATTCTTCTTTGATAAGACCAAAGAACCTTTATACTTGGATGATTAAGTGGTAGAAGATAAATGAAGAATCCTATCAAGTAATTGGTCCTCTGAGAGTTTTCCCAATTTTCCTGACAGTAGTCAGGCATTGTAATTGGTGCTCAAATAATTCTCAGATTGTTTCTTGTTGGGAAAAATTATATAATTATACTGTCTAAAATAATAACTCAAAAGAATGCCATCAGCTATATCAGGGACATATTTCAAAATATGATTTGATTATTTATATATTTATTTTGACAGTACTATTATTAACAAATTGTTTTACTCTTACTTTTGAATTTCAGGTCTGAACATATTTGTTTTATTACGTTCTTCCTCTGATATGTTCTTTGGAGTAGTATATCCTTAAAAAACTCTGAACTAATATGTTTGTTTAAGGCATCTGGCAAGCTTTATATTTAGATGGAATTTGCAACTGAGTTCTCCATGGTGAATACTATTTATTGTATTTAAAAGAAATACTCCCACCTGTAATGAGGTCATGATGGCTCATTGATCTCCCACATTTCCCATCCAAAATGTGTTGTGAAGAAGGGTGAAGCTGCTGCATAGTTAAGCATTCGCTTAATATTTCTTGTTCAGCATCAGAATATGAATGTAGCTATAAGAGGATACAAAACAAAGAGATTTTCATTTCAAAGAGTAGAACTCAGATGCAGCTAATTTAATGCATATGGCTTTTTGCCCATAGCCTATACATTTATGCAAGAAACAAAACATCATTGTTTCCCTTAGTTCAGCAAGGGGAGATATATTAGGCTTCTAGTTTGGGTTTTCTTGCATATGCAAATTGATTATACTAATCCATCAGCATCATGTTGATTCTTAGAATATTTGTCTCTCATATCTTAAGTTCTGTTTCTCAAATAAATGCATCAATTAGTAACTGTGGGTCAGAATTTCCTAAATAAGAAAAAATGTTGGTACTTATCAGATTAAAATCACCAAATTGGTATGTTGTTGCTCATGTGCAAAAGGTACTGCTGACCTGCCAACTGTTTTCCATGTAAATTAATGCACTGGCAAAAGTGTCTGAAGCATGCTCTCTTCACAAACCACAATGTCGATCATATTAGAAACAGCAGGAGAGGAGAATTAAGAAAGAAAAGCATTTCTAATTCTTTTTCAAACATACTGATGCTGCCAAGTTTTTGTCATAACACAAAGCTCAAATTACCCCAAAATATCTATCCCCTGTTATGGCTGCTAATAAATGGTTATTGTTTTGAAGTTTATAGAATTCAATTCTCCCTTCTCTTGGCTTGGTTATTCTAAATTAAAAGATCTAGGCCAAGCAGTTTAGCCTTCAGTCTTAGCAGTCAATTTATAGAAAACATTCAATATTTTAGAACAAAACCAGATAATCAAGGTTTATGCTATTACTACTACTGCTATGAGTACAGTATTGCATAACTGCTTAGTTTTCATCTAAGAATACATTTCAATGCTGCTTAAATAATAATAATAATAATAATAATAATAATAATAATAATAATAATAATAATAATAATAATTGGTACATCCGTCTTTGATAACCATGTTTTTCAGGCTCCGAGTTATAATAACATTTCATGATTGTGCGATTCTCTGACATTGAGAATTTCTGCCGCTTTTTGATTTGTAAGCTTAGTTTGTTTTGTTCCTGTAGCTCATTTGTCGATGGCTGCCCAGGTTCCACAGCAGCAACCGCGACAATCGAGCCAGTATGGACTTCTTTTTGTTTTGTCTCTCCATTAGTTTAAATGGGTTAGGTACGTTTAGTCTGGCTCCTCTGCTTTGACCACTCCGGCAAGGTTAGACCTGCCAGTAGTTTACACTACCACCGGCACAGCTCTCAGCTTCATTGAAGCACACAAGTCCCACTACCACGACAAGGCCTACCCATCCACTGGAACTTGTGCCAGAACTACCATTTCCCAGTGGCAAAGAACTGGTGGGATCATAAGCCCGAAAAAGTGGTCGAAAATGAGCAAGCAAAACTACTGTGGGACTTCCGACTTCAGACTGACCGAATTCTGAAGCATAACACACCAGACATCCTGATTGTGGGGAAAAAGAAAGTATAGATCATCGACATCGCAATCCTAGGGGACAGCAGAATTGAGGAGAACCAGCTAGAGAAATTAGTGAAATACGAAGATCTAAAAATTGAGCTGCAACGACTCTGGCATAAGCCAGTGAAAGTGGTCCCAGTGGTACTTGGCACGCTGGGCGCAGTGCCAAAGGATCTCAGTGGACATTTGAAAACCATCGGAATTGACAAAATCTCCATCTGTCAATTGCAAAAGGCCACTTTACTGGGATCGGCAAACATAATTTGCCGCTTCATCACTTAGTCCTAATGCTTGGGAAGCGCCCGACTGGTGATGAAATACGAAATCCAGCATAGTGATCTCATTTGCTGTGTTGTATTGAAATAATAATAATAATAATAATAATAATAATAATAATAATAATAATAATAATATTTGTATGCCGCCCCTCTCCGAAGACTCAGGGCAAATAAAGTAGGAAGTAAAGGTTCAGTGTTGAAGCACAACTTGTACCGCATGCAATAAGACATTTCAGGTTGAAAACATGAGGAAGGGGAAGTTTGCCTCAAAACATGAAGCCTACACAACTTCTATGTCCTTTCTTCTCAGAAAGTCCAGCTCAGGAAAATATTGGTACTAACCAGGGCATCTGCAGATCTGCCTGATAAAACTGTTCAAGAAAGGAATTACAATATGAAACCCTCATTTCTTTTGTATTTCATTTCATACATGTACAAAGTAGCAAGGTTTTGACTGCATGGCTACATCTGTCCTTGTGATTTTTCTTAATGCTTTATTTGCCTCATAGGGCATTTCCCTCATGGCACTCAGATTATGGCTTTTTTACTTTTGAGAAAATTCACCCACTTTCCCTTCCTGCTGGATTCTTGAAAATGAAATGTTTCACATTTGAATAATAACTTGTTGTTTATTACTTTTTGACTGCCTTTTATTTTTAAAAATCTACTATCAATTATCATTTCTAAGGATTACTTTCCATGATTGTGAGCTTCTTGGCAACTGGTGATCCAAAATACAATTGTGTGGTGTGATAATTTTATTATGGCCTCTAAAGTAAACTTTCTGAGCCTGTTATAACTTTGAACAGTTGTTACAACTACCAATCATAAATCAAGGACTATTTATAGACAAGATTGAGGGTCTAATCAGAGATCAATTCACCAATTGACCTAAATTTAATACAATGTCATCATGTCCAATAGTTGCAAGCAAAAGAGTGTGTAATTTAAGACAAACACCATAAGTTTAAGAAAATAAATTAGGATCCTATTCCTGTAGTGAAATCATTGAAGGAAATAAACAATATCCGCTCAGCGTTGAGATATGTTTCTTGGAATTCATGATCTTTGGAATACTAGTCTTACCTTTTTACGCACCTGTTGTTCCTTGACAGAATGAGCCTTCACGTGTTTTCTAAGGGAACTTGGGTCAGTGTAGCGTTTAGAGCATCCAGGAATCTGGCAAGCGTACGGCTTCTATAAGTGCATGGAGGGGAATAAAAGAAAAAATAGATAACATGGGAATTACATCCTTCATAAGATATGAACTATTATATTAACAAAAAAAACTGTAATATTCATTGGTGATGTTTAAATATGCTGTTGCATTTAACTGTGTGTTCAGGGTGAAACTACAAATTACAGGTGAATAATACATAACAGGTAAATTTATATCCAGGCCTGCTAGAGAGGTCACATTTTCTTTTCTTTTATTCTCTTCATTCTCAGTTTAACCAAAATGCTTTACACCTTTGGGAGTTTAATAAATTTTTAATAAAGTCAACTGGATAAAAATGTTTTATATATATTATTTATATCATTCCTTTTAAGAAGTACCCCTACTGTCTCCAATACTCAGAAACTGTACATACAATTCTGTAGTTATTTTATCAAGTTTTCATGATCATGCATCTTGAGTTTCTATGGGCAATTACCAGATAGCAACAATATTTCTATATAAAAAGCAGCTCATCGGCTATTGTGTTCAATCTAAGTGAAAAATTACCTTGACAGCCTTAAAGGTATTCATACTGATATAAATTGGTATTTAAGCAATTCAATCTAAAATTTATTTCACAAAATCAAATTCTGAAAGGAAACTTGCTTTCTACCTTATATGCATATTTTATTTTTTATTATCTATTACAATTATAATGTGAAGTTCTACGGTTGATTGGGACTTAACCCTAGCTAACATAGCCAAGGGGCTGTAAAACAAATTAGAGATAGAGCCTTGTTCTGTGGTATTTATTCTTTATTCTATTTACATGCTGGCCTCATCATTGCTTTCCAATGTCTGTTATCCCAATCTATCATATCATACCCAATTTTAGGATGATTATAGAACATCATCTTAAAACATTTTTTGCTATAGTTTTAATATCTTTTCACTGGCACCCAGAAAGCTTCTGACAAAATTAAATGATTTTGGATTACAAGGTTAATAGCATTGCCAATATTGAAAAATCAGTCAGCTTACTGCTTTTTAAAAAAAAATTGTACATGTAATCCAGTTTCAGGATAGCCTGAGACCTAAATCTAACCTAATAATCTGCTATTCAATCAAACCAGTACATTCTAGCAGGTCTTTGTAATTATTTACAGATTCTCCTTTCAGAGAAGATAAATGACAGATTGACCTGCCTTTGGAATCTGAAATCAATTCCACATGTATTCAGTAAGAAATAAGCAGTCCATATAAATCCCTTTTCTTTGTAGGCACCTCCAAAGGAATAAGTAGTCCTGCTTCTTGTGCTAGCAGGAAATTTCCAAAGGAATAATAAGATCATTCACCAGCTCGAGACTCCAAAGGCTAACCTGATATGTACCCAAAAACTTGTATATGAAAGTCAATTTACTGAACACAGAGAGAACTGAAATTTGAGGAAGGATGATGGAAACCATTAAATAATTCCTTAGTGGAATTAACCAGGTAGCGTTCTACACTGCAACGGCGACACATTATTAAGGATGGGAAAGCTAGACCAGAAAAATTCCATCCATACTAGTCCAAACCTTTTCAACCTCACTGTCACACAGTATTCAGTTACACAGCTCATTTATAAAGGGGATTGGAGTTTAAACTGTCGTGAACTGCCAGTTTTGTGTTACGTGCATTTGAAGTACTAACATCAACATGCAAGATGCATTCTCATTTACTATATATTCAGTAATCAAAAGCAAAAACTGCTAGTGTGATACGAAGCTAAAATCCCTGGGAAGATTTAACAGGATAAAAACGGATGTTATCTTGTGCAGACTATAAATACTGCAAAAGGTGTAAAAATAGGTTCAGTAAGAGTAAATAAGTTAGTAATAAAAGGTTAGTTAAAATTATTACTGTACCTTTTTGCTGATTAGAAGTATTTCAGATAGGAAGGAAGAATATGGAATAAACGGTACGAACAAAGGAAGAAAAGGAAGGACAAAAACAGAATAGAAAAGTTAAAGAAGACCTTTGCAATAAGACCATCCAAAAAGATACAAGGAAAGGGAGGGACTTGCTTCTGTGTACATCACACAGTCTTCAAACTGCTTTGAGGGATACATCTGCCTCTCCTCCCCTCCCCATCCCATCCACTTGTATTAATGTCAAGCCATTAAACTTCAAAAAAGTGCATCCTATATGACATATTAAGTTTCAAAAGAGCCACATTTCAGAAGTAATTACAAATTCAAATCCCTAAAGCTGATTTTCAAATAAATAAAACATTGTTATTGTAAGTGTGCTTGGGTTGGAAAATGTGACTGAGTGGCTTGTTTGTTTTTGGAAGGCATAATGTACATTACACATTCCTTAATGCTGCACTGTCTGAAATGTGTAGCTAGTTTAAAAGTAAATATCAATTAACCTCTAGGTTTCTGCCACATAAACACCCAGCCAAACATTAAACCACATATTCACCTCTTTCAAAAAGACAAAGGGGGGACTTGTGAGCTGTGGAGCAGTAGCTAAGAAGACTAAAGAGTCTGCTTAGCTTTCGTGGGTGATTGACCATAGTGGTCAATAGTGGAGGCTAACATGACCTGGGCAGTACAGTAACATTGTCATTTTCCATACTCCAATGTCTTAGAAAGTTAATAGAACATTCTGCTGTAATCCATGTACAAACCTCTTTACATCTCCTTTTCATCTCTCTTTTTTTATTTGCAAATGCTGTAGATTATTTGGATTAATAACATTTCATTATTATAAGATATAAGAAAGGATGGAGTAATGCATTCAAACGGTAGGTGGATACATGTGCTAATATCAGGGGGGGGGCACATATATTGCTGTAAGACATGAAAAGAACTTAAACAAAAAGGACTATTGGTTGAGAATGTCTATTTTAATTTTGGAAAGTGTTTTTAGATGAACCTAGGAAATGTCCTAAAAATACAAATTTGTTTCTGCACACTATTTTCTAATAAGGAAGAAATAAGTAGGGAACACTGCATTCATTCGTTCATTTATTCACTCATTCATTCAGATGACACCTTTATAGAAATGTAGGTTATATGAGAAAATGGTGCAGCATAGAAAAGAAGTAAATATAATTAGAGGCCAATTTTCTTCATCTGATGATATACAGATGTGTTTGGCTACCAATTTTGAACTGTCATCCAAAACCTATAAAAGACAGCCGATGGGGGATCATGCATGCAGGCTTTCACTTATAATCTTGGGCAACAAAATGCATTTTAGTTTGAAACACAGGCAATATTTTAAGTCTCCAGAGAAAGATTTCCAAAGTTATGTAAAATATTAATTCAGATGAAGACAAATTAATTGCATGACAAAATCGAAGAAAAGCATACTGGGCGATTGTCTGTAGTAGATACATTATAATCTTCCTTAACCAAATGTTCTACTGATGTTACGGGTAAAAATTCCAGGATTCACTACCACTATTATCAATAATGCTGGAAGTTGTAGTGGAAAGAATAGGAAATCAACCATTGATATATAATTACTGGCTATAATGTTTTGTGCTAGCACTATTATCTAAGATTTCTTCACTCCAATATTTTATATATTTTGGCCGACTCTTATCTGATGTATGTTTTTAGTATATTATATTTTGAGACGAATAAAATTTAAAAATCTTAACATTATGTTAAACCATCTAGAATAGGCGTTGATTGCTTACCTGAACGCCTCTTCTCGTACGGTGAGCGGGTACAGCAGTCACATGGGTTGCTCATGTCCAATCCGGTGGAACTGAGCCTAGTATTAAAAAAGCTTGCCGGATCCGCCCCTTCCCCAGAATTCGCGAATCCATAGACTAGGCTCAGTTGTGAAGCTCTGTAGTGTTCAACTCTCATTGTTAGAGGAAAGAAAGATATAGAAAGGTAAAGAAGACACATACAAGGGCGGGAAGTGACTGCTGTACCCGCTCACCGTACGAGAAGAGGCGTTCAGGTAAGCAATCAACGCCTATTCTCCGTACTGAAGGAGCGGGTCCAGCAGTCACATGGGACATACCCAATAGATGGTCCCTAGGGTGGGATTAGCTTGCTATCGTGTGAGATAACGGATTGGAGTACCCTTCTGCCGAAGGCAGCGTCCGCTGAAGCGTAAGAATCAATTTTGTAGTGCCTGATGAAGGAATTTGGCGAGGCCCAAGTGGCTGCTTTGCAGACCTCCTCCAACGGGGCTTGAGTCGCCCAAGCGGCCGAGGTGGCTGCGCTCCTGGTGGAATGCGCTGTGATGTTCCTTGGAACTGAGAGGGAGGCCGACTCATAGGCCTTAGATATAGTCCCTCTGATCCAACGGCCTATTACTGTAGAAGACACTTTGGCCCCCATGACTCTGGGATGATAGGCTACAAAAAGTGCTTCTGACCTCCGAAAGGGTCCTGTGCGTTGGATATATATTCTCAGCGCTCTGGTGAGATCCAGGGTGTGCCATCTAATTGCCAAGGGATGGTCTCGTTGGAGGCAGAAGGAAGGTAGGACAATATCCTGAGATCTGTGGAACATGGAACTGACCTTGGGTAAGAAGGTGGGGTCCAGTCGCAAGACTACCTTGTCCTGATGGAATTGACAAAGGTCCTGCCTGATTGAGAGGGCAGCCAGCTCCGAAATGCGTCGGGCAGAGGTAATAGCCACCAGGAATGCTACCTTAAAGGATAGGTACCTGAGGGACGCCGATTTTAGGGGTTCGTATGGTGCCTGCGTGAGGGAATGGAGAACCCGTGGCAAATCCCAGGAAGGATACCTGTGGACCTTGGAAGGTCTGAGGTTGGCTATGCCCTTGAGGAATTCCTGAACTTCAGGGAAGGATCGGAGAGGCTGTCTGCGGGGGCCCCCTAGGACAGATGAAATGGCTGCCAGATGACGCCGGAGGGTGCTGGTGGAAAGTCCTTTATGGAAGCCTTGCATCAGGAAGGAAATAATTCTGTGTATGGGGATGCACAGAGGGGAGAGACCTTCCTGTAGACACCACTGGTGAAACTTGGACCACGTGTGGTCGTAGATTCGATTGGTCGAACCCCTTCTGGCCTTTAAAATGACCTCCACTGAATCGGGGTCATGACCACGCAGTTCTAAATCTCTCCTGATAACAGCCAGGCGGTGAGGTGGAACCACTCCGGGTCTGGATGGAAAGAGGCCCCCTGCCGCAGCATATCCCCCGAAACGGGGAGTCGCCAAGGGTCCTGGACGGACAGCTGTTGGAGATCCGCGAACCAGGGCCGGCGGGGCCAATGGGGGGCGATTACGATTACTCGGGCCCTCTCGGTGAGGACCTTGTGAATCACGTCCGGGAGGATTGGAATTGGAGGAAATGCGTAGAGTAGGCCTGGAGGCCATGGACTCCGGAGGGCATTGATTGCTTCCGCTCCCGGGGATGGAAATCTGGAATAGAAGCGAGGGAGTTGGGCGTTCGCATTGGTCGCGAAGAGATCCAGAATTGGTAGGCCGAATCTGAGAGTGATTTGATGGAACAGGTCTTGATGGAGGTTCCACTCTCCTGGGTCTATCGTTGCTCGGGATAGCCAATCCGCCTGGACGTTGAGACTCCCCGAGATGTGATCGGCTAGGAGCGACTGGAGATGTTTTTCCGCCCAAAGGCCCAACTTGAGGGCCTCCCTCATGAGAGCCTTGGATCTCGTGCCCCCCTGTCTGCAGATATGGCTTTTTGTGGCAATGTTGTCGGTGAGAATGAGAACGTGCCGGTTGGGAATGCGAGGAGAGAAATGCTTCAGAGCCAGGGAAACGGCTCTTAACTCTAGCCAATTGATTGGCCTGGAAGCTTCCTCCGGGGACCACGTGCCCTGGGCTATCATCCCCTGGGCGTGGGCGCCCCATCCCGATAGACTGGCATCTGTGGTGATGACAAATTGATCCGGGCACCTGAACGGGGATCCTCTGTCCATGGCCGGAGACTTCCACCACTTGAAGGATCTGCGAACACTCAGTGGGATGACAATGCGTCGATTTGAGTTGCTGTGCCCCGATCTCTGAAAAGGCAACAGGAGCCACTGGAGTTCCCTAGCATGAAGGCGAGCCCAGGGAATGATGCCTATGCATGACACCATCTTCCCCAAAAGGGAAGATAGAGTAACTATGGATACTGAAGAATTAGATAAAATGTTAGAAATTAACTCCACTATACTGAGTTTTCTCTCGGGAGAGAGAAAAACCTGGGAGGATTTTGAATCAATAATGGATCCCAGGTGAGAAATGGATGTGGAAGGTTGGAGGTGACTTTTATCAAAGTTGATGGAAAATCCATGGTCCTGGAGGACTGACATGGTGACAGAAAGGTCTGTTTTCACTCTCTCTAGGGAGTTCCCATGAATCAAAATATCATCAAGATAACATAAAATGTGGATGGGAGACGCCCGGATATAGGCCGCCAGGGACCCCAAGAGCTTTGTAAAGACCCGAGGGGCCGAGGAAAGGCCAAATGGCATCGCCCTATACTGGAAATGCCTGCCTTGAAAGGAAAAACGTAAAAATTTTCTGTGGCATTTGGCTATAGGAATGTGAAGGTAGGCCTCAGTGAGGTCTAAGGAGACCATGAAATCTCCCGAGTGAATGGCGGCCAAAATAGAAGACAAGGGGTGCATCTTAAACTTCCTATATTTGATGAATAGGTTTAGTCTCTTTAAATCCAAAATGGCTCTCCAACCTCCGGAGGACTTTGGAACCATAAATAGGATGGAGTAAAAACCTAGACCCTTCTGACCGGAAGGGACCGGTTGAATGGCTCTGATGGACAATAGATGAGAAATGGCCTCCTCCATACGGTTACAATCTGAGGATGACCTGGGAGAAGGGCAGGAAATAAAACGTTTAGGGGGAGGAGAAATAAATTCTAAAAGAAGGCCTGTTTGAACTGTGTCAATGACCCAAGGGTCCTTGGAGGTGAGACGCCAATTAGAGGCGAAATGAGCTAGGCGACCCCCTATGGGAATGGAGGTAAGATTACCATCTAGGTTTTTTTGAAGCCCTGTTAGAGGAAGCTCCCCTTTGGAAGCGAAACCCTCTACCCCTGGAGTTCCTACCTTGGGAACGAAAGCGGGGGGAATACTGACCTGGAGATCTCTGATAGGAAGCCGCTTGATCTTGCTGGCGCCCTGGGCGACGAAAGGACTGCGTTTTGGTAGCCTTTTTCGTGGTTGGACCCAAAACCTTCTTCTTGTCCGTGGTCTCCGTGAGGAGTGGATCCAGAAGATCACCGAAGAGAAGGTCGCGCTTTAAGGGGCCCTGGGATAACTGCCACTTTTGGCGAACTCCCGCTTGCCAAGGGCGAATCCATAGGAGTCTTCTTGCCGTTGTAGAAGCTGCAATAGACTTAGCAGAAAATCTAGTAGATTGCAAGGTGGCATCAGCCACGTACTGGGCAGCTGCAAAGACCTTGTTGAAGTCTTGTTGACCTCTCAAGTCATCGGGAGGAATGTGCTGTTGAAGTTGGCGAAGCCACAGCAGCATGGCTCTGGAGAAAAAGGAGGCCGCTGCAGAACTTTTAATGGCCCAGGAATCAGCGGTGAATCCTCTTTTGAGCATTTGCTCGATGCGCTTGTCCTCTGGGCGGAGGACTTCCTCCGCCTCGCCTGGCACAGCCGCTGCCGAGTGAAGAATCTTGACAGGTTCATCTGGTTTGGGAAAGGATAGAAGCTCTTCATAGGAAGAGGAGAGTTTATACAACTTTCTGTCCTTGGTGGAGGGATTAAGGCCAGAGGCTGGAAAATCCCACTGTTTGAGTAAGGCATCTTTAAACAATTTAGGCATAGGAATTACCTCGTTATCCTCCTGTTCCTCTGTGAAGTAAGGTAAATTCTCCTCCGGGGGATCAGTGGAAGTGGAGGCTTGTTTCTCCTGAGCCGCTAATCCCGTAGAAATTCTAGCTTTGAGGAGGAGAGATTTGAATAATTGAGAAGGAAAAATAGTAATTGGAGGAGGGACCTTTATTTGGGATTCCTCGTCATCTGATAATCCCTGGAAAGGGTCCTCATCCTCCTCTACATCCTCATATTCATCCTGGGAGGATTCTGAATCATCCTGAATAGGAGCCCTGACCGCTGGGGAGGAACCCAAAGGGCGGGAGGGACGAGAAGGAGGAAGAGGTAAGGGAAGCTCATTGATGGTGGAGAGTTTGGCATCAATGGCTTTGGACAACACAGCAAAAATAGATTGGAACTCAGGAGGTAAACTGGAAATATCAGCAGAAATGGCAGAAGAATCCCTAAAGGCCTGGGAGGATCCTGGCTGGAGGGAATCTTCAATAGTATCTGGTTCCTCTGGACCTATGCCCCATAGGTTAGGTTGGGGTCTGTCTAGGTTTGGCTCATCCAGAGATAACACAGGGACCCCAGAAGGAGGCAGACTAGAGGCCTCTGGTGGGTCTTGACTACTGATTACTTGGGCCTGCACTTTCAAACGTTTTGCTGATTTGTCATGGATTTTTTGTAGGGCTAGGTCCCTTCTCTTCTCGGCCCTGGTGACCTTGGTCGAGGGGCGGGCCCCTGGAGAAGAGGAGGAAGAGGCCTGGGGGATACTAGTAATCTCATCGCCTGTAGGCCTGGCCTCTCTGGGACCTTTAGTTGTGCCTCTCTTGGGAAAAGTAGCCATAGTCTGACAATTAACAGAAGACAAGGCTGAGCCAATAACTGAATAATAAGGAGAAGAATTTCAAGGACTTCCCAAGAGGAATGGATCCTGCTTCGAGGCCTCGAAGCTGCTGAAACTTGAGGACAATCTGGGCAAACCCAGAGTTCGTGCCCCCAAATCCAGCGGGGCCAGCCTCCCTAAACTTTATAATTAAGTAAACCAAGGCACTCTGGTTGGAGGCTTAGCCGGTGGAGAATTTAGCCTGGGACCCCCAAGGCCCGCTCCGGGATCCACGCGGTGGACTGAGGCCTACGCGGCTGGCAGGAGGCCAACACGAGAGGCCTAGATTTTTAAAAAAAGGGGCGCGAAGGCCTTCGCGCCGAAAAAATCGCTCCGTAGAATTTCTTAAAGGAAAAGCGATCGACTAAGTCCAGGAGACTGGAAGGCGTCTCACTCCGCAGGAGGTATTTCTTAAGCCCTTAAATATTTGTATACAATAAATAATCAATAATTCAATAGATAAATACTTGCACCAGGACCTCCAGGCCAAAGGATTTGAAGAATCCACAAGCGGCCGCAGGAATCGTAACCGGCAAAACCGCCGGGGGAAAACGAAACCGCAACTTCTCCCAAGGAAAAAAGCCGAGCCGCTTTTTGTCTTTTTTTCTTTTAAACGGCTGGCGCAATTAGTGCAAGTAAATAAATAAATACAATAAATCTTACTACTTTTTGAAGGAAAGATCGAAGGGAAGGTGTTAGAATGTTGAACGAGCTATCACAATACAACCGCAGGATATGCGAACTGAGCGAATTCTGGGGAAGGGGCGGATCCGGCAAGCTTTTTTAATACTAGGCTCAGTTCCACCGGATTGGACATGAGCAACCCATGTGACTGCTGGACCCGCTCCTTCAGTACGGAGAATAGGTGTGTCAAAATTGCAGCCCATGAGCCAGATGCATCACGCACTGGCCACACCCACCCCATTTTAGCAAAGGGAGAAAAGTTGGGATATGTCACATGACGTGTTGTTGCAAGTTTGACAACCCTGATCTACAACCATACGTTAATGAAGAACAATATACATAAACCCCAAAACATGCAAAACCATGAGCTGTAGTGGCACAGAGTGGTTAGAGTACAGTAACGCAGGCTAACTTTGTCCACAGCCAGGATTTCGTTCCTGACCAGCTCAAGGTGGACTCAACCTTCCATCCTTCTTAGGTCGGTAAAATGAGGACCCAAATTGTTGGAGGCAATATGCTGACTCTGTAAACTGCTTAAGATAGTGCATTATGCTATCTATGGATTGTTACTAATACTTGTTCTATTTTCTATTAATGAATACCATGGGCCTTATTTTCATTATTTTTCCATCATGGCAACAACTAAAAAGAAACTTGTGATGGTTGCAGAGAAGGACCTGCTATCACAGCTGTATTTCACTGAGCATTTTTTAAAATAACATCATGCTTACAGTATCCAGGTGTGTTCGCTGATGCTTAGCCCGGTCACTAGAGTTGCTGAAAGCTTTCTGGCAGCCAGGATGCTGACAAAGATAAGGCTTCTCACCCGTATGACTTCGTAGGTGGATCTTAAGATTTTCAAGCCGAGAAAATGCTTTGTTACATCCTTCAAACTGCAATAAAGCCATAAAAAAACTCTGTAAAACTTTATTAAATAAACCATAATATCCTATAATGAATACAATATTTAAAAGACCATCCAAAGTGGGCATGCAACAAATCAACCAGAATTCATAACAGCTGCTAAAATTTATGGATGAAACACATTTGGCTTTGCTGTTTGAATCTTTCACTATGAATGGCACATGGGTTGGTAATATTATTTTCACATATGTAGAGCGTTAAGCCTCCAAAACATGGCATTAAATAAAGGAGCTTAAGCATTACGAAAAACCTCCTAGATACCTACCAATAACTAAATTTCTTGGAGTGGTCTTCACATGTATGAGCTATACCCCTGCACAGAGAATGTTTGGAAACTTCTAATATTTACAGAATTTCTTGGTGGGTACACCATCCTTGCCTATTGTATGTAATTAGTCACAGGAGAGGAATGGTTCATTTGCTAATTTGTAAGAAAGTTTGATAATTGCAACTACCCACTTGGAAAAGTGCTGAGCAGAAAGAGGCATCTGAAGTCCTAGTGGACATCTATTTAAATATTAGCCAGCTTCTACATTGCAAACCATCCAGAGTGTGCTACAAAGCAGTTTTTCCCAACCTTGGCAACTTGAAGATATTTGGACTTCAACTCCCAGAATTCCCCAGCCAGCGAAACGCTGGCTGGGGAATTCTGGGAGTTGAAGTCCAGATATCTTCAGGTTGCCAAGGTTGGGAAACACTGCTATAAAAGACTAAATATTACCGCTATTAAATGAACCAGAACTGAAGGGATGAGATTTTTACGGATCTATATACATAAAAGCCAAACACTATTCACTCATCACGAAATCTCAAGAACTGTAAAGCCTACAAACTTGAAACTTGGCATGTATGTTTCTCTTGGCTTTTAGGTGCTCTCTAATAAAGGATTTTGAAAAATGACCATCAGATTATTACTATTTTTTCTATAAAGTGTATTATATTAACACTCTCTGATGTTAAGTAGTTAGATGTTCTACTCTGACCACCTGAAAAGAACTCTGTTCCAACAGCCACTTGCCTTATATTAACACCCTGTGATGCTAAAGACTTACACATTCTACATAATGTGTTCGCTCTGTAGCGAACAAAAAAGCTCTACAGAGAATTATTAAAACTGCCCAGAACATCATTGGGCTCCAGCTACCCGCCCTGGATGACATCTTCACATCTCGCTGTTCTAGGAAGGTGCATACTATTCTCAAAGACCTTTCTCAGTCTGCTTACAATCTCTTTGAATTGTTGCCTTCTGGCAGAAGATATAGAACAACTAGAACTCGGACCACACGTTTCCTGAATAGTTTTTATCCCAGAGGTATACTCACACTTAACAACGAACTAAAGGGTCACCATCAGTGAACTGTTGGACAATATTACTCGGTTTGTCATGTAGATGGTTGAGTGGTTCAGGGTGGGGAATTTGTAGTGGGTGGGACATCTATTCTATTTTTTATTCTATTTTTTATTCTATTTTAAAATTTACCTATTCTGATTTTATGTATGGTGGGACTGGTCTCTGGGTGTCACACGACTTTCGTTGCCAATGACAATTCGTTGTTTTTGACAATGACAATAAATGTGTTATTATTATTATTATAAATTTTCAAGCTTTATGTGTCAATGTATCAAGCCTGATCTCATTTATTTATAAGCTTCAATTGCCAATTAATCAAGCTCGATCACAGAGTTTCAAAGTGAAGCATGGGTATCTGTTTATAAATAAGAGATGGGATTTGAGTAGAAGATAATATTTGTTGTATTTTAAGAGAAGGTTATAGGTTATTGTTTATACTTCTTGAGATAAAGGGAAAGTCATCTCTGTATATATTTCTTTTTCTTTACTAGATTTTAATTTTTTCTTCTTTCCTACTTTCTCTTTCTTTTCTACAATTTCAATCTTTCAGTTTGCATTAGTTTTGTATCACTGTAGTTGCAATAATACAATTGCAAACCACCCAGTGTGCTATAAAGCATGAACCAGGCAACAATCACTCTCCAAACCAAGAGACTAATCTTTAAATAACACACTTAAAAAATAAGTCCTGCTGGCCAGTTAAGGCCCATCTTATTCCAGCATTTTGATTCTTATAATGGGTAATTAGAAGTCTTTGGTGTAATTACACATAGGAAGCAGAAACTCTTCTTTTATTATCCTCCTCCAAGTATTTGCAGGTATGCTCGTTCCAATTTAAAGGTAAATAGTGAGTATTCTATGCAAACAGACTTGATGCACATTTCTCTGTAAATTCATACGAATTACTTATTAATTAATGTGCTCAGTGCAGGAATCCATTACTATAAGAGAACCTTTTTTCCCTAAAGTGCCGAAAGAGCGTGGGCATGTGCTACTGCATATGCGTGAGTGCCCATACCCATAATTCAATGCCTGGGAAGGGCGAAAACAGCCTTCCCTGCCTCCCCGGAGGCCGTCTGGAGGCCAGAAATGGCTTGTTTCACAACTTCTGGTGGGCCCAGTACCCTCGTGTTTCACCCTCCCCTGGCTCCAAAAGCTTCCCTGGAGCCAGAGGAGGGTAAAAATGCCCTTCCCCATCCCCCAGAGGCTCTCTGGAAGCCAAAAACACCCTCCCAGAGCTTCTGGGTGAGCCAAAAATCAGCTGGCTGGCATACATATGCACATTGGAGCTGAACTAGGGCAACAGTTCGCGTGCCAGCAGATATGACTCTGCGTGCCACCTGTGGCACCGTGCCATAGGTTCGCCATCACTACTATAGGATAATTATTAGCATTATTTATTTAATCTAGCTTCAATTTAAACATATGAAAAAAACTGATTCTCCAATTACAGTATTTATTCATCAAAACAATTAAGATTTATAATTTTTTCTCTAGAAAAAGTGATACACTCTTGAGTCTATATTGTCCCTTTCAGCAGAAACTACTTCATACCGTATAATTGTCTAACAATCTCTGGCAGCAACTAATAGGTGTTTTTTTCCCATTCTTCCATCCAAAATCTTTTCAACAATGCAAGATTTAAGTAGTTTCTTGCATGCACAGCTCTTGTCAAATTAGTCCATAGCATCCTGATGTAATTTAGATCTGGGCTTGGACTTAGCTATTCCAGAATCCTCCATTACCCTCCATTATTTTTTGTCAGTCAATGCTTGAAGGACTGAATGGAATATTTAGGGATATTGCAGGTGTGGGCTTCAAAAATGTTAGCAAGGGTTCTCTGCCTGGTTGCTGGGTGGGTGTGATCATGATGGCGTGGCCTAGCCAACCTCCTGCACCAAACCAGAGGGGCAGTTTTTGCCCTCACTGGGCTCCAGATACTTTCCTTAAACTTCCAGGAGGGCGAAAACGGCCTCCCCAGGCTCCGAAGGCTCTCCAGAGGCTGGAAACTGGCCCATTTCTGGCCTTTCCGAACTTCCACTAGGTCCCCTTTTCATCCTTCCGAAACTCTACGAGTGCCCTGCACTTGCCTACATCCAAAAATGGGCTGCGTGAGAACTCCTGGGAGGGGCAGGGTGGGCAGGGCCAGCCAGAAGTGGAACTTGGGAGTTCTCTGGACTGCACAGAATCTTAACTGGAGGTTCTCCCAAACCCCTGTGATCCCCAACAGCCCACCCCTGGGTCATTGTCATTTTCCATTTTCAGTTGAGCTTCAATCTGAGTCGTTTCGAGAAGGGCGGCATAGAAATCTAATAAATAAATTAATAAATCTTCTGACAGATGGTCTTATATTATCTTTATGTACCCTCTGATACATTGAAAAATTCATAACCAATTTTACAATGATGAGCTCTGCAGGCCCTGATGCAGCAAAGCAGCCCTAAACCATAACGATGATGAACCATTTTTACTATCATACTTTATAATTGATGTTTAGAAATGGGGTTTTTAAATGTTTTTAGTAGAAATTTAGATTTGTTATAAATTGTATTTTTTGCACTTTGTTGTGAGCCGCCCCGAGTCTGCGGAGAGGGGCGGCATAAAAATCTAAATAAACATAAACATAAACATCCAGTCCTTTTAGTGAAATGCTATCTTTGGTTTTCATCTGTACTATCCAGAACATGTTCTTCCAGACTTCCTGCTCTTTGCCTAGGTATTTGCTGATATATGAGGAGAGTAATCCTTGTTTAGCAAGGTTGTGCACACACAGAAATGTTTAGATTGAAATTAGTTGTGAATAACTACTCAGCCACACACAAATATACTAACTTGAATTAAAGTTTACTTTGAGAAATGACATATTGAGGCTTCCGGTTTGGTGGAGATCGCGGCGGGACATCTTTGGCAGGGCTCTGCCAGGCGATCCCTTCTACCCCCTCCGAAGGTCGCATTTGCGATCGGATCGGGCTCGGATGGCCCGATCCCAGAACAGGGGGCTCCCCTCTGCCCGAGGAGCCATCGCTGAGACTCCGGAGGCAGCGGTTCGCCCCGCAGCTTCGAAGACGGGAGAACCGATCCTCTTTGTTTAAGAGGACCGGCCAGCGCTTTCTTCCCTCGCCCAGCGGGAAGCCGAGAAAAATTTTTGAAGTGAAAGTTCCACATTTAATCTACTGAAAAAGAATACATTCGATAAAGGACCTAAGGTAAAAAATTTCCTCTTTGTTTCAAGATTAAAATTTGAAGATTTGATCGTTTGAAAGCCTCAAGGGAAAGCTTTCTTTAACGAGGCGAAAGTGAAAGTTTTTTTTCTCTTTGAGTTTCATCCGCAAATAACAGCCGAGACTAACTTTTTTCATTTCATTGTTTCCATTTTGTATTTGGATTTTGAAATCTATAAAACATTTTTTCTACCTTATGCTTCAATAAAAGAGCTTAAATTGGAAATGACTATTTAAAAGACTTTAATACTTAAAAGAAATTAGCAATGAAGAGCAAAATTTCTTTACTATAGTCTGTTAAAAGCATTGTGTTCCGGGCTGACACCTTAACAGCGGAGGAATATAACCTTGTTGCCTTTTTTTTTTCTTTCACTCTGTTGTCTCTGCAACATAATAACATCATATAACAATTTGAAAATAAAAGTGAAATAGAAGGAACTGATACCTTTCCTTTGGAATATTCACCCTTGGACTAACCTAATTGGATTACTTGCTGATTGTTTTTGGATTACTTTGGATTACTTGCTGATTGCCTTTTTCTTGGGATTATTTTTTTGAAAACTTTTTCACATCTGTCTGGACATATGAACTTCTGACTTCTAACCTGACTCCATTTTGAGATCTATTTTTCTTTGCCTTTGTCTTGGATTTGGAAAAGAACACAGACTCCATTTTAACCACAAGAAAATTATTAATTTGATTTTTTCTCTTGAGACCTGCAATCGGGATTAAGTATAATTGTATTTTCTGACATCAGGATTCATATTCTCCATTTATAATTTCTTGATTTAGAAGAAGACTATAACTATATACATTGTGTTTTTTCTTTGACTAATTAATCCTTTTTTGATCCCTTTCTGATCTTCTCCTTTTTTTATTTCTATCTGTAAAAGAGGTCTGAATTGAAGACTATGCATTGTTAGTAAACCTTGGTTCCCTGCTCTATTCTAACTATTTGAATTGAAATATTCCCCCCCCCCTTTTTTTTTTTTCCTCCTTTTTTCTCTCTCTCCTTGTACTGCTTTATTAAGTCTTTTCTCCTTTCCTCCTTTTTCTTTACCTCCTTAGAATCTCCCTTTTTAAAATAGTTATTATTCCTAATAACAACATATATTGGATTTTGAATTTTGAATTTTTTATTTTTCTTTTGACAACTGAATAGCCATAATTTAAGGTTAATTGTTAATAAAATAGATTGAATAGATTTGGAATTTACAGAAATTTTCTCCCTTTCACCACATACAAATTTAGATTGATTTAAATTAATTCGAATTTTAAACAGTGGATTCAAATTTGACAATGTCAACTTCTTCAACGGTTGTCAAAACGGTTAAAAAACAAACCACAGCAACAATCTCTTCTCCACAAGTGTCCCCCCGTCCTTCCCCGACACACCAGGCGTCAGCTATGTCTTCCAAGGATAAAGAAAAAGACAAAACAACGCAGCCCAACTTTGCAACATTACAAGAAACTTTAAATAATATGCAGGACCTCATTCTTAAATCCCAAGAGGATGCTACCCAACAAAGAGAGGCTATAAAAGAGGAAGCAACACAACAAAGGGAAGCTATAAAAGCAGACTTGGCAGAATTTAAAAAGGAGATGGCCCAACTGAAAGTTGATATGGGCGAGGTGAAAGACCAGATAAAGGTGATCCAACAAACACTACAAGAAAGTGATGATCGAGTGAAAAAGGTTGAAGAGAAATCCGATAAAAATGCAAAAAGAATTGATTATCTTGAAGGGAGAGCTGATGCAAGACACAGAAGACATGATGAATCAATTATTCAGCTGGAGATGCAACGTGCTTCGTATGGACTACGATTTCAGAATATGAAAGAGGAAAAAGATGAAGATTTAAAAATGACTATGGCGGAAACGATTGGAGGAATACTTCAGGAGGATCCTGCCGCGCTAGTGAAAGAAATCGATGAAGTTTACAGGACTTCGAATAGTTACATCCGTCGCCACAATCTCCCAAGAGAGATTCATATCAAATTCACCAGGAAAACCTTAAGAGATGACATACTTCACTGGGCAAGAAATTCCAAACTCCAACATCAAGGAGTGGAAATAAAAATATTAAAACAAGTTCCAAGAAGTGTCAGAGAGAGCAGAAGAGATTACCAGTTTCTTACCAGAATTTTGATCAAAGAAAATATAACCTATCGTTGGTTAATCCCACAAGGTCTTTCTCTGACATGGCGTTCTACAAGATACAAGCTGGAAAATGTAGAACAAGCTAGGTATTTCTTTGAAAATAGTGGCATCAGCCACATGGACTTTTCAGATAAACAACAAGAGGCTCAACAACAACCAGCACAACAGCAACCAGGGGAGATGCTAGCAATCCAACAAGAAGAACTTTTGGGGGCCACCGCTCAAGTAATAGAGCAGGACCAAGGTGCTATAAGAAGAGTTCAGCCTCAGCGAGAAACCAAAAAACCTACTAAATGACAACAACTAAAGATCTAAAGATCTTTTCGGTAAATGTCAATGGACTTAATGAACCAAGGAAAAGGAAACAAATCTTCTCTAAAATCAGAAATCAAAATGCTCAAATTGCAATATTACAAGAAGTACATATTAAAAAAGATAACCAAAAATTATTGTTGAATCCCAAAATTGGAAAAATGTATGCTGCATTAGCAGATCAAAAAAAAAGAGGTGTGGTGATGTATGTAGAGAACTCTATAAATTCCAAACAAATATATAAGGATAATGATGGTAGAATACTGATTGTACAAGTTGATATTGAACCTAGACCTATAGTGGTTGTTTCTATTTATGCTCCCAACGAAGACCAAATGACATTTTATAAAAATTTACATCAAATAATAATAGATTTAGCTATTGAGAATGTATTAATAATAGGTGATTTTAATGCTATTGTGAATAGGCAATTAGACCATTCAGGGGGAGGGAGTCACAATAAAAGGAAAAAAACAAAAAGAAATCTACTACCTAGTACTTTCCAAAAAATGAAAACAGAATTATTGTTAAATGATATATGGAGGGAAAGACACCCCCATAAAAGACAATTTACGTTTTATTCTAATCCTCACAAAATCTGGACAAGAATAGACATGGTATGGACACCAAAAATGCTTGCAGAACAAATAAGGGAAGTAGAGATAGATGTTAATACATGGGCTGACCACAACCCAATAGTGGTCTATATAAGAAGGAACAACAAACAGAATATTTGGCGGATGAACAGAAATATATTAAAAGATAAGAAATATAAGGATTGGATCGAAAAGGAATTAAAAATATTTCTTGAAATTAATAAAACCCCAGACACCACTCCACAGAATATATGGGATACACTCAAAGCTTATATAAGAGGGTTAACAATATCTTATACAGCAAAATACAATAAGGAAAATAAATTAAAGTATGTACAATTAATAAATGAATTAAAACAATTGGAATTTGCATCGCAGCAACACACCAAGAACAGAGACTTTAAAACAGAAATAAATGTAATTAAACATAAAATTAGAATTATAGAACAAAACCAAATAACTGAAAAAATTAAAAAAGCAAAACAACATTACTTTGAACATGCAAATAAACCAGGCAGATGGTTAGCATATAAACTTAGAAAGCAGAGTCAATCCAAATTGATAAAAAAATTAGAAGACAAAGATGGTACAATAAAATATGATACAGAAGGAAAGGCAGATATTGTTTATAATTTTTATAAAGATCTTTATGCCAAAGACACTGTTAGTGAAGATGAGGTTTTTAATTACCTACAGGCTTCAAAATTACCACAAATAACAGAAGATCAACAGACTATGTTGGATGGACCAATAACAATGGAAGAACTCCTAACTATAATTAAAAAACAGAAAAACAATAAGGCCACTGGTCCGGATGCTATACCGGCAGAATGGTACAAGATAGACAATGAAGTAGTAAGAAACTATATGTTAGAAACTTTTAACTTATGTAGACTTGAGGGTAAAATTCCGAAATCTTGGTCAGAATCGTTGACAACTTTAATACACAAATCCGGCACTGACCCAGTAAAAATTAAAAATTATAGACCCATATCTTTATTAAATGTAGATTATAAAATATTTATTGCCATCTATGCAGATAGACTTAAAAGAATCATAAATGGAATAATACATCAAGACCAAAATGGATTTCTACCAGGGCGACAAATTAAAAATAATCTTAGAACAGTAATAAACACATTAGAATACTATGAACAACACCCAGATAAGACAGCATCCTTAATGTTCCTAGATGCTCAAAAGGCCTTTGACAACGTCAACTGGACATTTATAAAAATGCAATTAAATAGAATGAGATTTGGCTCAAAATTTGTTAACTTAATAGATACTATATATTCAAAACAAACGACTAAGATAATATTAAATAATAATCAATTACAAGCACTTGATATAAATAAGGGAGTTCGTCAAGGATGTCCTATATCACCATTGTTATTTATTATGACACTTGAAACTTTACTAGTTAAAATAAGAGCGGATTCCGAAATAAAAGGTTTAACTATAGGAGATGAAACTTATAAACTCCAAGCTTTTGCAGATGACTTAACGTTTATAATTGAAGAACCGATAACAACTGTTCCTTCTTTATTGCAAACTATTGAACAATACGGAAAGGTAGCAGGTTTAAAGATAAATAAAAGCAAAACTTCTTTCTTAACTAAAAATATGAATAAAATACAAGAAACTAAATTAGAAAATATTTCTGGAATAAAAACTGTAAAGAAAGTAAAATATTTAGGAATAAATTTAACAGCGAAAACAATAACATTAAAAAATGATAATTACATAAAATTATTATCAGAAATTAAAAAAGATTTAGAAACATGGAATAACCTGAAAATATCATTTTTAGGAAGAATTGCCACAATCAAGATGAACATTTTGCCCAAGGTTCTATTTCTCTTTCAGGTAATTCCAATAAACCCAGGGGGAACTTTTTTTAAAACTTTGACAAACTTAGTTAAAAAATTTATATGGCAAGGGAAAAAAGCAAGGATAAAAATAAACTGTTTGGAAGACATTAAAGAAAGAGGAGGATTTGGTCTTCCAAACTGGAAATTATATTACCAGGCCGCCGCCTTAACATGGATTAAAGATTGGATAACTTTAGAGAATAAAAGAATATTAAATTTAGAAGGACATGATCTTATGCTGGGTTGGCATGCATTTATATGGTACGACAAGGAAAAAAATCACTCATATTTTAAAAGACACACATTAAGGAAGTATTTACTAGAGGTTTGGAAGGACACAAGGAAAAACCACTTCTTAAATGTTCCAGAATGGATAGCCCCCCTAGAAGCAATAACACATCCAAAATCTATAAAAGACACGAAAATATTTTATAGATATAAAGAATTATTAAATGATCAGATGAAGTTAAAGCCTAGGAATAAATTACAAGAAGAAGGGATAATAATAGATTGGTGGCATTATGCCCAGATTCGATCCAGATATCAGAAAGATATAACTCTTTACACTTTTAATAAAAGTAAGAATTTGCTAAGTCATTTAATTATTAACAATTCAGTAAAAATGATAGGGAAAATATATAAATTTCTTATTGCTCATAAAAATATAGAGTTGACTCTAAAAGATACCATGATAAGATGGTGCAGAAATATAGGTAAGGAAATAGATATAGATACTTGGGAAAAAGTCTGGATTAATAATTGGAAAATGACCAAGTCAGTTTCATTAAAAGAAAACCAAATTAAAATGTTTTATAGATGGCACCTTCCACCAAACAGGATTGCAAAAATGTTTCCTAAAACATCCCCACTGTGTTGGAAATGCAAGAAAGATATAGGAACTTATTACCATCAATGGTGGACATGTGGTAAAGCTAAAATTTATTGGAAGATGATTGAGAAGATATTAAAAGAAGTATTAAAACATGATATAGATAATACCCCGGAATTTTACTTATTAGGAATTACTAATCAGACTTATAAGAAGGAAACTCTTTACTTAATCATACACATATTAACTGCGGCTAGAATAATATATGCGCAAAATTGGAAGGGGGAGGAAATCCCCAAGAAAGAAGAAGTTATAGCTAAAATATTAGATTGCGCTGAAATGGATATGATGACAAGACGATTAAACGATCAAGAAGATACAAAATTTTATGAAACATGGAACAACATATATAAATGGTTAGATAAGAAAAAATAAGAGATAGATCTGTCTCTATTTAGGTAATAACAATATTAGATGTATTCGTTGATGATTTTGATATACTAGTTTACTCATAAGCGATATATTAAAAATTTTGTTTTATGTATGTTTAGTAATTGTGATTTGTTTAAATGTTGGATTAGATGAATATATTACATATAAACAACATATTAAGCATTTTTACTTATACCGTACTAATATTATATTTAAGATTTGAAAATTTTTTACTAGACTTTTTAACATTTAACAAATGTTTGATTATGTATTCTTTTTTCTATTTGAATGTATACTTTCAAAAGAAGCGGGGAAATACATCCCCATTTTATGTTTAATGTTTGTATGTCTGTATGTCTGTTTTATGGAAAAATAATAAAAAAATTGAAAAAAAAAAAAGAGAAATGACATATTCTGATAAACAGTCTAAACTCATACACATAACAAGTTAGAATAACAATCCAAATATTACCAACTACATAGTCTTTATTACCAGTTGTCTTTGTCATAATCAGCAAACAAAGATATCAAGCCTAAACACATTTTAGCTGATATACATAACTACAATATTGAGAGATTGCAAAGAAAATGCAGAGCTCACCTAACAGTGAGTAGCTAGATAAAGAGCATCAGAGAGGGTGGCTCAGAGAAATAAACTATGAACTCTAGTTCCCTCTTGTGGCAGTCTGCAAAACCTCAGCTAAACAGACATAGCTCAGTTATAATACATATTTTCGTTTATATATTGTCAATCCAACTGTTATGGACAGAGTCCTAATAGTGTTCATGAAGAAATTTGCCTGATGTTCTTTTTGGACAGTAAAGATTTATTCCTGGTACATTTCCTATACAGATCTAGTTAGTGCAGCTGCCTTCTAATGGCAGACTCATGCACTCTGACATCAATAATGGTTAGAGTAGGTCACATGATGAAACTCTTAAGAGACTTATTTCAGTGTCACTCATTCTGCTCTAGGCTCAAATAGCCAAACCCTGACAAAATTGGTTATCTATTGCTGTAGGTTTTGATGGCTGATATTTGTGAGAGCACTGAGCTTCAACATTTAGTGATCATGATTTGGACAACAGATGTTCTAAAATTTCACTTGACACTGAGGATACAAGCCACAGGATACAGCCGCTGGGTGAGATCATCCAAGGGCATGGGGTGAGGTATCATCAGTACGCTGATGATACCCAGCTCTACATCTCCACCCCATGTCCAGTCAACAAAGCAGTGGAAGTGATGTGCCGGTGTCTGGAGGCTGTTGGGGCCTGGATGGGTGTCAACAGACTCGAACTCAACCCGGATAAGACGGAGTGGCTGTGGGTTTTGCCTCCCAAGGACAATTCCATCTGTCCTTCCATTACCCTCGATCCACAGCTCACATTAGAGAACCATCTTTCAGCTGTGGCGAGGGGGGCATTTGCCCAGGTTCGCCTGGTGCACCAATTGCGGCCCTATGTGGACCAGGACTCACTGCTCACAGTCACTCATGCCCTCATCACCTCGAGGTTCGACTACTGTAATGCTCTCTACATGGGGCTACCTTTGAAAAGTGTTCGGAAACTTCAGATCGTGCAGAATGCAGCTGCGAGAGCAGTCATGGGCCTACCTAGGTATGCCCATGTTTCATCAACACTCCGCAGTCTGCATTGGTTGCCGATCAACTTCTGGTCACAATTCAAAGTGTTGGTTATGACCTTTAAAGCCCTTCATGGCACTGGACCAGAATATCTCCGAGACCGCCTGCTGCCGCACGAATCCCAGCGACCGATTAGGTCCCACAGAGTGGGCCTTCTCCGGGTATCGTCAACTAAACAATGTCGGTTGGCAGGCCCCAGGGGAAGAGCCTTCTCTGTGGCGGCCCCGGCCCTCTGGAACCAACTCCCCCCGGAGATTAGAACTGCCCCTACTCTCCTTGCCTTTCGTAAGCTCCTTAAGACCCACCTGTGTCGTCAGGCATGGGGGAACTGAGACATCTCCCCCGGGCATATACAATTTATGAATGGTATGTGTGTATGTATGTGTGTTTAGAAAATGGGTTTTTTAAAATGTTTTTAGTAGAACTTTAGATTTGTTGTAAATTGTTTTTGTTTTTTTTTTACTTTGTTGTGAGCCGCCCCGAGTCTGCGGAGAGGGGCGGCATACAAATCTAAATAAACAAACAAACAACAGTTGTTAGTGAAACACAGAACAATGTACTACAGTCACCAAATCCAATTTGCCCCAGTAAAATCGCTGCGTCATCTATCATTAAGTGTATCAGCCTTTCGAAGACAAGAAAAATACTTGCTTTTGGCATTATACATATTCTCCATAAATTCTCAAATACCATAGAAAAAAACTCCAAAGTGACATCCAAGACTTCGATCTGGTAGCTAGCTCATTTGATTCTAAAAACTTGCAAGAATAGAATTTGGTGTCTTTACAGCAAATTGGCTGACAATAATAGTCTTCCTATAAAATACACGATTTGTATATTTCAAAACATATTATATCCTACCCATACATTAATAGACACAACCAATCGAGGATTGTAATAATAGAAAAATCATCAATGTAAAATAACATCTAAAATATTTCATTAAAAACAATTGTATGTCTTTGGAATAAAAAAATATCAAAAGAGTTACAAGTCTTTATTTCAAATTTGGTGAGGCGGCAAAATAAAAGTGCTTTGCAAGCTACAATTGATTCACGGACTGCCAATTGCCAATCTCTAAGCCAAGTGATCTGTTGTGTTGTTTCCAGCTCTTACATCTGATGACAACCATTTTGCTGCTGTTTCTTTAGAATAACTAATTCTGCAGTGTGCAAGCATGATTCTCCCTGGCTGCTGAACTTGTTGCTGATTCTGGCACAATTCCACTGAAAACAATGCAGCAACATGCCAGAAGTTCAGGAGGGAAAAAATCCCATAAAATACAGATGTTGCAGGATAACTCTCCTGATGTGGATATTCCAATTCATTAAGAAAAAAGGAGTACAACTTGTTCTGGATTTTCTGTCCCCAGCATATACAAAAATAACATTTCCCAAATTAACAAAATTTAAAATGTAAATTAAATTATCTTTTTAAAACACTGCATTTCTTTGAATTTATGGACACAAATATCCAATCTACAATTTTTAAATTTTAGTTATAGAGGATTTCCCAAAGCCAGTCTGATTGCTTATAAGATAGGGAAAATAATTGCATTACAAAATAATAATTGTAGTTTTGCAGAACAGTTTACCTATAAACATCTTCAGTGTATTACAAACTGGAGTTAATAGATTCCACAATCTTTTTCTTTATTTATCTTAATCTTGCCCTCCGTATGTGAAGCCTGAACATCTGTTAGACTGGTGTCATTAATTTGGTCTTTTCCTTTCTCAAAAAAGGTGATGTCATCATGTACTCAAATAAGATTGGCTTATAAAGTCATTGCTGAAGACAGCTCAAATTTAGGGCAAGGCTTCCTGAATCATATGGCCTTACGGAATAAACTATTAATCACACTCTAAACACAACAATGACATGATGACTATATGGTTAATAAAATGTGGCTGTTATGAATGATGTCACTGAGGATAAACATTTGAGATTGAAGGCAATGTTCTTAGCATCACACTGTCTTCACTCTGAAGGTATGAACCCATGTCACTTTGAGTAATTTTTAAAAAAGATTAATAACAAAAGCTTACTGATTTTCAGATCTAATAATAACCTTCATCTGCAACTGTACAAATTGTGTTATTATGGTTGAATCTTAAGATTTCTTTAAAAGCAACTTTCAAATTATTTTCTTTGAAATTGTTCAGTTGTATTATATAGAATATAAAAATGCTCTGAATGAATTATTAAATCATTTTTAAAAGAAGAGTAGGAATCTGGATTATTATTATTATTATTATGAATAATATAAATTCTATTGTTTTAGAAAGCTTCTGGTTTTATCACCAGGTCATCTGGTATCAGCCTCACACTTTCACCTAACTACCTCTCATATTTTGCTAAAGTCTGATAACTTGGATAACAATAGTACAGTATTAATTTTTGCACTTGTACAATTCTGCTGCAAATGGATTGCTTTTTGTTAGCTAAGTTAAACACACATTTACTTAACACAATTTTACTTAATTAAGACATGATTGCAAATTTAGGAGTTGCAAAATTTCACAAACATATTTAACCCAATGCATTTAATACGCCCGCAAGAATAATAAATGTTATCTATTGATTTACATATTAAGAATTCTTTTAAGAAACTATTTGACTACTTTACACCATTATTCTGTGAAGTTCATATATTAACTCTTATAGATGTAAAACTGATTCATATGTTGGCAAATGTGACAACAGAGACATCTATACAGACATTTGTTACTTGGAGAACCCAATGAAAACTTCCAAACCTGTTCCTATACTGCTTCTGTCATCCTTGCATGCCAAAGCTCTTATAACTGAACATTTTAACACAGATTTTTAATTCAAAAATATTTAACAAAATTTCTTACTGAAAAGTGCCGAAAATGTAACAAAAGTAACAAACTATATTGTTCTGAATTTTTCAAAAATAATTACGCCATATTATTAGAGCCTTGTATACATAGCAATTCTTAAAGGCATAGATAAACACAAATGTCAATACATTATGAAATGTTGAATTTGTTCCTAAGGATACCTAATTGCAATGGTTTCTAGAACAACTGTCAGTTGTCAGGAAGGGGAGGAAACCAATAAAAAAATACAGCATTTGCAGCCATTAGGCAGAGCACATTTTCACTGGAAATGAGTTATGACTAAAGGAGGAGGTTTCACAGGGGCACTACTGTAAATAGAGTTAGTGTGCTGTTAGAAAGCTCATTAATACACACTTCTGCTTTCAGTAGCAAGATCAGTTAAACAAGCTACCTTTTATTTATAGACTTACAAGGAAAACAGCAGGTCATATTGGCCGTTGACATCTCAGACAGCCTACAGATGGAAAACCTGAAATGTTTCATTCCCAAAACATTTAAGGCTATCAATAGGACCATCTAAAAACGCTCAGCGTGGGGGCGGGTGAGAGCCGCTGCGACCTGGGCGTCTCCCAAGGACTCCTGCCCAGCTGAGGACCGGAGGGGGCTGCTGGCGGCTATTTAAAACCTCCCAAGACGCCAGAAACGCCGAGGACCATCTAAAAACGCTCAGCGTGGGGGCGGGTGAGAGCCGCTGCGACCTGGGCGTCTCCCAAGGACTCCTGCCCAGCTGAGGACCGGAGGGGGCTGCTGGCGGTTTTTTTTTTTTCTTTTTTTTCTTTTTTTTTTCTTTTTCTTTTCCGGTTCCGGCGGAGCAGTGGGAATGAAGGAGGGATGCCGCTGCTCCGCTGGACTACGGTGATAACAACAATAATATAGGTGATTTTGAATTGGTTTGAACGCCTGTGTGCATGTTTAGTGAGTTGGAAGTTCCTTGTCTCGGTGTCCGGTTCCTGTGTGGCGTCCTCTCCTTGGTTTTGCTGTGGGAGAGTTGAGAGCTGGGAGCCTCGATCAGCTGGGGCTCGGAAGATGGCGGCCGCTGTGGAGCGAGCGAACTTGACAGCCAGGCAGACCGAGACGCCGAGCAGCTGTGAGGTGGGTGCGCTCGGCGCTGGAGAAGACCTGGCGGACGGAGGACCGACCATTGCAATAGGAGAGAGGAGATTGAAAGGAGACCAAGGGAGGAGGACTGGTAGATCAAGGTCTGGTGGTGGGAGAGTTTTACAGACATGGACGCCCCCCTCCCTAGTCTGGAAGGGGGGGAGAGAGAGAGATGCTGAATGATCCCTGATTTTTGAATAACCTCTGCCCCTGAGAACTTGGCACTTTGAGAAAATTGGCACTTTTGAGGAACTTGGCACTTTGAAAAACTTGGCACTTGAAAAACTTGACACTTTGGGAAACTTGGCACTTTGAGAACTTTAGCACTTTATTAGTTGCTGCTGACCGGATTTCCTAAGCGAATTGAACTATTCATTATTACCTATGTTTGTATTTTCTGTATTTTTATTGTTATTTTTATTCAGTTTTTTAATAGTGTTTTAATATTAATATTGTTTTTAATTGCTATTTTTATATTGCTATCAATTTAATTGTTTTTAACATAATTGGGGTTTTATATAATGAGTGACTGGGATACGTATACTTATGGGTATGAATGGAATGACTGGTATGACTGGGTGGGTGGGGGTGGGGGGGGTTATAGTATGGATGAGTTGATTGATAGTAGTGTGAATGATAGATTTGGCCCACCTGACGCCCGGGAGACGGGAGAGGGAGGGGCACCGATCTCTGGGGTGGCAGAGGGTCGGAATATTCCAGTGTTGCTGGGGAGAGGCAGATATGGCGGGGGCCACAGAGTTAGCCGTTCCAGGGGAACGAGGGACCGTTGCTTAATAACGGTCCCCTGTTCTGGCTCTGTGAGCCCAACCTTGGGTACTGGTGATGAGTGTAACTCTGGCCCTGGGCTCAGGTTGCTGCTGTTGAATGCCAGGTCGGTGGTTAATAAAGCTCTCCTCATCCGGGATTTGATCCTGGATGAGGAGGCCGACCTGGCATGTATTACTGAAACCTGGCTGGGCCCGGAGGGAGGTGTTCCTCTCTCTGAAATTTGCCCAGCCGGGTTTCAGATATGGCATCAACCGCGACCCCAGGGGAGGGGGGGAGGAGTGGCTATTGTAGCCAGGGAGAGCCTTTGCCTGCGTAGACTCATTGCTCCGGAAATAGCGGGTTGCGAGTCTCTCTTGATGAAGTTGGACTTAGGAGTTCAGGTGGGCTTATTCCTCACGTACCTGCCTCCCAGCTGCGTGTCAAAAGCCCTGCCTGTGCTACTCGAGGAGGTAGCCGGGTTGGCGGTAGAGTTCCCTTATTGTCTTGGGGGACTTCAATCTGCCGTCACTCGGCGAAACCTCTGGGTTGGCACAGGAGTTCATGGCCACCATGACAGCCGTGGACCTGACTCAAGTAGTTCAGGGTCCGACTCACGAGGGAGGGCACGCACCTGACATGGTATTCCTTTCCGAGCAATTGAGTAATGGTCTGAGACTAAGGGGCTTAGAAGTGTTGCCTTTGTCATGGTCAGACCATTTCCTACTACGGCTTGACTTCCTGGCTCCAATCCTCCCCCGCAGGGAGGCGGAACCAATGAAGATGTTCCGCCCCAGGCGCCTGATGGACCCAGAGGGCTTTCAGACGGCGCTTGGGGTTATTCCAGAGGCACTCGTCCACAGTTCGGCGGAGTCTCTCGCGGAGGCCTGGAACAGGGCTGCAGCGGGGGCTCTTGACCGGATTGCGCCTTTGCGACCTCTCCATGGCGCTAGACCCCGTAGAGCCCCATGGTTCAACGAGGAGCTCCGGGAGTTGAAACGCCAAAAGAGACGTCTAGAGAAGCGATGGAGGAAGAGTAGGTCTGAATCCGATCGAACACTTGTAAGAGCTTTTATTAAGACTTACAAAGTGGCGCTCAAGGCGGCAAGATGCGCGTACCATGCCGCCTTGATTGCATCAGCGGAATCCCGCCCGGCCGCTCTGTTTAGGGTGACCCGCTCCCTTCTTAACCAGGGGGGAGTTGGGGAGCCCTTGCAGAGTAGTGCCGAGGAGTTTAACACGTTTTTCGCTGATAAAGTCGCTCAGATCCGGGCCGACCTCGACTCCAATTGTAAAACAGAGTCGACTGACAACGAGTCAGTAGAGGTGACTGGGGCACGTACTTGTCCACCTGTCTGGGAAGAGTTTGATCTGGTGACACCTGATGAAGTGGACAAGGCCATTGGAGCTGTGAGTTCCGCCACCTGTTTACTGGATCCGTGTCCCTCCTGGTTGGTTTCGGCCAGCAGGGAGGTGACACGGAGCTGGGCCCAGGAGATTACCAACGCTTCCTTGGGGAGGGGAGTTTTTCCATCACTCTATAAAGAAGCGCTTGTGCGCCCCCTCCTCAAGAGGCCCTCCCTGGACCCAGCCGTACTTAACAACTATCGTCCAGTCTCCAACCTTCCCTTTATGGGGAAGGTTGTCGAGAAGGTGGTGGCACTCCAGCTCCAGCGGTCCTTGGAAGAAGCCGATTATCTAGGTCCCCAGCAGTCGGGTTTCAGGGCCGGTTACGGCACGGAAACCGCTTTGGTCGCGTTGATGGATGATCTCTGGCGGGCCCGGGACAGGGGTTTATCCTCTGTCCTGGTGCTCCTTGACCTCTCAGCGGCTTTCGATACCATCGACCATGGTATCCTTCTGCACCGGCTGGAGGGGTTGGGAGTGGGAGGCACTGTCCTTCAGTGGTTCTCTTCCTACCTCTCTGGCCGGTCGCAGTCGGTGTTAGTGGGGGGCCAGAGGTCGACTCCTAGGTTTCTCCCTTGTGGGGTACCTCAGGGGTCGGTCCTCTCCCCCTTGCTATTCAACATCTACATGAAACCGCTGGGCGAGATCATCCAAGGACATGGGGTGAGGTATCATCAATATGCGGATGATACCCAGCTTTACATCTCCACCCCATGCCCAGTCAACGAAGCGGTGGAAGTGATGTGCCGGTGCCTGGAGGCTGTTGGGGCCTGGATGGGTGTCAACAGACTCAAGCTCAACCCGGATAAGACGGAGTGGCTGTGGGTTCTGCCTCCCAAGGACAATCCCATCTGTCCGTCCATCACCCTGGGGGGGGAATTATTGACCCCCTCGGAGAGGGTCCGCAACTTGGGCGTCCTCCTCGATCCACAGCTCACATTAGAACAACATCTTTCAGCTGTGGCGAGGGGGGCGTTTGCCCAGGTTCGCCTGGTGCACCAGTTGCGGCCCTATCTGGACCGGGACTCATTGCTCACAGTCACTCATGCCCTCATCACCTCGAGGTTCGACTACTGTAATGCTCTCTACATGGGGCTACCTTTGAAAAGTGTTCGGAAACTTCAGATCGTGCAAAATGCAGCTGCGAGAGCAGTCATGGGCCTACCTAGGTATGCCCATGTTTCACCATCACTCCGCAGTCTGCATTGGTTGCCGATCAATTTCCGGTCACAATTCAAAGTGTTGGTTATGACCTTTAAAGCCCTTCATGGCATCGGACCAGAATATCTCCGAGACCGCCTCCTGCCGCACGAATCCCAGCGACCGATTAGGTCCCACAGAGTGGGCCTTCTCCGGGTCCCGTCAACTAAACAATGTCGGTTGGCGGGCCCCAGGGGAAGAGCCTTCTCTGTGGCGGCCCCGGCCCTCTGGAACCAACTCCCCCCGGAGATTAGAACTGCCCCTACTCTTCCTGCCTTCCGTAAACTCCTTAAAACCCACCTTTGCCGTCAGGCATGGGGGAACTGAAACATCTCCCCCTGGGCACGTTTAATTTATGCATGGTATGTCTGTGTGTGTGACTGTTAGCATATGGGGTTTTTTAAATATTTAAATATTTTAAATTTGTCTGATTGCTTATGATTTGTTTTTTACATGTTGTGAGCCGCCCCGAGTCTTCGGAGAGGGGCGGCATACAAATCTAAGTAATAAATAAATAAATAAATAAATAAATAGGAAATCTTCTGTTTTCTCAAGAGTC
Source organism: Erythrolamprus reginae (assembly GCF_031021105.1). Classification (NCBI taxonomy): domain Eukaryota; kingdom Metazoa; phylum Chordata; class Lepidosauria; order Squamata; family Dipsadidae; genus Erythrolamprus; species Erythrolamprus reginae. The sequence continues at coordinate 77,714,285 of NC_091952.1, forward strand.
AAGCTTCTTCTGAGCTCCACTAAATGTCCCTTCTTCTGAAGTAACTAATAAAACTAACATTTAATATGCATTGAATATGACTTGGCCAATGTTTACATAAATTCTATTATTTTCAACCATAGAAGAGAATAATGATCCCCCACCCCCATGAAAATCAAATATTTCACAGAGCTCCAAAGCTGATTCTATAGCAAAGATGTTTAAGGCCGACTTTAGAACTAAAACACTGGTCATTTATTTCTCTGTCTTTTCAGATTTTTTTTAGGTTCTTGATTATGATGAACCACACAATACATATCCATTATAACATTACAGCTCCAGATTCTTCAAATAAAACAGAAAACTGAGCGGGAAACAGAAAACTGAGCAGGGACTTACAGTAGATTTGTGACTTCAGCCCTATTCTCCCTTTCTTACACCTTCTTAGAAAAAGATGCTTTTTCTAACCTGTGTCTCATTCAGAAGGCTTTTCATTATAACAAAGAAAACAAGTTTGACAAAATCTCCTGTACATCCTTTTTAGAAATAACTATAGTTCTATAACCACTCTGTTTCTTCTCTGTTAATTTCAACTCAATTTGGTACAATGGTTCTCTTAGTATTAGAACCAATATATCAAACACAATAAAGGAGGAGGAGGAGGAGGAGGAGGAGGAAAAAAAGTGGCTAATTAGCATAGCACGCCATTTTAAAAGCTAAAATACCATATGTGTAGCATGCTACAAAAGAAAACTAAAAAGAATCATGAATTCCAAGTGTCTGGAGTTTTAAAGTTACAAGGGGAAACGATATGAAAAAAATGTTCAATGCAGTGCACTATTCTACAATGTGGACCATTGTTATACAATGATAGATCTATGGAGTAAAAGCAAATGGAATAAGACAAACAAGGATAGATGATGACAATAGATAGATGATAATGATAGATAGATAGATAGATAGATAGATAGATAGATAGATAGATAGATAGATAGATAGATAGATAGATAGATAGATAGATACAGATAAATAAATAGATGCATGCATAGAGTGTGTAGAGTGTATGTGTGAGAAAGAAACGGAGGCAGGCATTTAAATAGTTTAAAATATTATACGTTCAAAGTTTATTCAGTTGATTCCTACAAGATTGTTCAGTTTAATATGAAATAATTTACATATAGTTTTCCACGATGGTATCTATTTACGCCGCCTGGTTCTTGGGCCCAAATTGTCCTCATAAAGGAATGTAATATAATGATATCCCCAAAGTAGTGTGAAAAGTGGCTGGGATATATACCGTATTTTTCGCTCTATAAGACGCACCTGCTAATAAGACGCACCTAGATTTTAGAGGAGGAAAATAGAAAAAAAATATTTTGAGCCAAAAAGTAGGCTAAAATATTTATTACAATAACACTGCCCTAGGGGAATTGGGAAAATATACAAACAAGCCCCCCTCTCTCTTTCTTTCTATCTCTCCCTCTTTCTCTCTACCTTTCTTTCTCTTTCTCTCTCTCCCTTTCTCTGTCCCTCTTTCTTTCTCTCTGTTCTTCTCTTTCTCTGTCCCTCTTTCTTTCTCTCTGTCCCTCTCTTTCTTTCTCTCTGTCCCTCTTTCTTTCTCTCTGTCCCTCTTTCTTTCTCTCTCTTATCTCTCCTTCTCTCACTCACTCTCTTTGAATCTCTCTCTTTCGCTCTCTCCTTCTCTATCTCTCCCTCTTTCTCTCTCCCCCTTTCTATCTCTCCTCTCCCTTTCTCTGTCCCTCTCTTTCTTTCTCTCTGTCCCTCTTTCTCTCTCTCTGTCCCTCTCTTTCTTTCTCTGTCCCTCTTTCTTTCTCTCTGTCCCTCTCTTTCTTTCTCTCTGTCCCTCTTTCTTTCTCTCTGTCCCTCTCTTTTTTTCTCTCTGTCCCTCTCTTTCTTTCTCTCTGTCCCTCTTTCTTTCTCTCTCTTATCTCTCCTTCTCTCACTCACTCTCTTTGTATCTCTCTCTTTCTCTCTCTCCTTCTCTATCTCTCCCTCTTTCTCTCTCCCCCTTTCTATCTCTCCTCTTCCTTTCTCTCTCTTTCTTTCTCTTTCTCTCTCCCTTATTTTTTCTGTTTTTCTGCTGTGGGCGGAGAGCGTGCGGCCCAGACCCTGAGCAGAAAGGGGCCTCCGTGGCTCCCGAGTGGCATCCGAAACCCGCTGGGCAATCTGCCAGGCGCTTTAGGGCCCCTCAAACCCCGACGACCTCGCCCCCGGGGCCCTCCGCCGCTCCCGGATCCTGGCCGGGACAGGGCAGCTTCCTCTGACAGGCGCCGCGCGGGGCCGAGGGGGCTTCAAAACTCAGGCGCCGCGCGGGGCCGAGGGGGCTCAGCAGGAGGCACAGCGGCGGGCGGAGAGAGGGAAAGGGGGGCAGCGGCGTCCCTCCTGGCCTTGGCGCGCCGTCTGACCCTCCCCACCTTCTGCAAACGTGGCGGGCGGCGGGGGGAGAGCAAGGAGCCGGCTCCGGCGGGCGCGGGGCTTGGCTGGCTGGCGGGGGGAGCGCCGCTGGTGGTGCGGAGGGAGACCCTCCTCCGGGAGGGAGGGGGCCAGGCAGCAGCTAGCCAGCCAGCCGGCGGGATGGCGCTTCCGAGTTCGCAGCCAAACTTTGCACAGGCGGCGGCCGGCTGCGAGCGACTGGCTAGGTTTTGGGTCTTCGAGACCTCCCCGCCTCCTGAAGCGATTCCCGTAGCCTTCCCAAAGGCTTGGAGCCGCCAACGCTCCTCCGGTGCCGCTCCGCCTCCTAAACCTGCACGGTGGAGGCGTCCCCCGGCCCAGCACTTCCGGAGGCCGAAAGGCGCGGCTCTCTTCGGGGTTGGGAAGAGGAGAGGTGGCGACAGAGGCGGCAGTCTCCAGATGAGTATATCGCCGCCCCCCCTCTGCTCCAGCGCCCCCCCCTCCCTGCCTGCATCTTCGCTCCATAAGACGCGGCTGATTTTTCATCCTACTTTGGGAGGGAAAAAACTGCGTCTTATGGAGCGAAAAATACGGTACTTGCTCACCTAGATACAAGTTTATTCTTCCACACAAATCTGTATTAGAATAAGTATCAAATCAATATCACACCATATTTTGCAGGTTGTTCATCTACAGTGCTTTTTATAATTTTTATATAATTGTTCAAAATGTTAAAGTGAAGTAATATTAACAGGTATCTAAGAATGCCTATTTGAATTGATAGGTGTCAAAATTTAGTTTAACCAAATGGTTTCACAGTTAGTTTGACTGTCCACAGTTGACCTATACAGATTCCTAAGAGGTCAGTAGGGGCTTGTAATGTGCCTTCCGACCCCTGTCCTATTGTCTCTCCTATATCTCATATATCGTCTCTTCTATACCTATATCTTTTCTTCTATTCTCCAATATATATATTATTATTCCTGTATTCTCCCCTCTTTCCTTCCTCTAACATATTTTACTTGAAGGTATCCTCTATTACCTTCATTGTGTATTATTGTGTATTGGACTAACTAACTAACTAACTAACTAAACAAACAAACAAACAAACAAACAAACATCATTTGTGTCAAATATTGAACGGATACCTTAAGAATTCTGCTTGATCATTCTATCACTCATTTGCAATTCTCAAAAACTTACTCCTTTCAAAGCTGATTGTCAAGAGACATGAGCTGATATACAAAAGATAAACTGATTATGTACTATTTAATTTTATAATTCTTTAGTGTGTGTGGGAGAGAGATTTTGCTTTTTAATTTTAATATCCCATTTGGGAGTCCTGTCAGTCACTCAAGATACTCAATGTATCTTAATGAGCAGATAATATATTAAATTGCAAAGTTCAATTTCAAAATCATTCTGTCATTAAAGAGTGAAAAGCATAAAAGCATATATTCCGGACATCGTTCTTCAGCTTCCCGCAGTGACACATCTATGGCGATGTCTTGTTTATGGTGTGTTGCAGTCTGAAGGACCAAGACAAGATTCTCAAAATGCTTCAGAAATGGGGTTCCTGGGTATAACAGTGGCTGTATAAGTTATTATTATTATTATTATTATTATTATTATTATTATTATTATTATTATTATTAATTAGATTTGTATGCCGCCCCTCTCCGCAGACTCGGGGTGGCTCACAACAGTGATAAAAACAATACATGGTAACAAATCTAATATTTAAAATCTAAAATCTAAAAGTTGTTCAAATGTGGCAAGTTTAAAATTGAAAGATTTTGTATTCAGCTCTAAAAATATCTGTTTAATTACGTTTTATTAAAAACAAAAACAAAAAAACTTGAATTATAACCCAACAGTGTTTTTAAAATTGAAATGTTGAATATTAGCCTAGAAGTCACCTTCCTCTCCCTAAAAGTGTGTTTTTCTCTGATTCTCTCATGTTTTGAACAGTGCATTCAGCCTTCAGCTATTCAGGGTACAAAAAAAGTAAGTTGCATTATTCTAATATATGATTATGTAATATTTGGGATGGAAAAAGTTAAGTTTTCATAGTATTCTATCCCACAAACTAGCAGAGAAGTACCCATCAGTTGTCTACCTGCTACAAAGGCTTTTACAACAAAAAGTGCTTTGGACTTGTATATAACTTGTTTTCAACATGTGCATTTAATTTACGCAGTTTAAGAAACGGCCTGTGGCCACAGTACTAAAGAACTGAAAATGTAAATTGAAAAAAAAAATACATATGATTAAGTAAGATCCTTAAAGAGAAACATGTTGTTAAGTGCTTCATTGAGAAGAAAATGTAATGCAGTAAATAGAAGTTCCTTTGGAATAAATCACAGAAACACATGCTTTCTCTGCAAAAATTGCAGTGTTTCTCTCCATGGAGGCATCTGGAAGAAATTAGCATGATGTTAAGAATAATGTCAAATTAAAACATTTAGTTTTGACTTCCAAAATTAAATATAAAGTTAGAGACTGACACGGTGCTGATGGGTTTAACCTGCTTATTTAATAGAAGTGGACTTTTTATCCTGATCCATCATAATATTAGAAATATTTAAAGGACAATATTAGTTATTTTCTGTGTTGTTTAATAAGGGCATATCATTGAGTCTGTAGAATTAGGACTGTGAAAATCCAGGCTAGTTCAGCTACACTGGATAAAGATAATAATGTATGATTTGTGACAGAGCTAGAAATGCATGGGGCTTATAGTATAAAGATAATTGTCATAGATTAAGATTAACTTATTTATTAAACTGCTAGATTTTTTGCTTCTATTTTCTGGCTTTATTTGTGGAGAAAGGGTTTAACTGCCCTACAAAGCTAGCTTTCAGAGTGGGCCACATTTTACCAAGTCTTGTTTTTGCTAGAACGTTTTAGGCCCAAACACTTCCATAGACAAGCTATCACTAAGCAAGTCCTAGCTTTCTGTGAAAGACACAATTTTTGTGTGTCTCACTTTTTATGAAGTTATGGCTAGTCACTGATTAAAAGCAGTGGCTCATTTTTTAAAATGATTATTAACAGTGTTGAATGTGATTACTGCAGTACTGCATTCTAACCACTGCGCCACCGCGGATTTCTGGGGAAGACACAATTGGGTGTGCCAGCAACCATAATGCAATGTATGCCCTATTTGTGCATGAGTGCATGTCCCCTAGGCCTCACACTGTGCATGCACACATGCAAACTCCTACTGCGCATGTGCCCCCCTCCCACTTCTTATTGCTCCTACTGGCCCATTCCCTGCTGAGACAAAGGAACAGCCATTCCCAAGGCTGGGCGTTCAGAGATTCTCCAGCCAGCACATGGAGCTGTGAGATAGGGAGGCAGAGAGCCTGTCGCTGACCAGGAAATGGAGGCTTCCAGCGGGAAGGAGCCCTGGCAAAACTGTGCTTTTGGACCTTCCCTGGATGAGCAGCCGGTGAGGGGGGTGCTACCTGTGCAGATGACCTTGTGACCTGGTCTCCTCCCAACTCGGAGCTGCTATTCCCTGGCCGATGGCAGGTTCTTTGCTCCCGCACCTCAACAGATACGTCTGCTGGAGTTCAGCTATGAATAGCAAGAGGCCGGGTTATTCCCAGATAGGGTTGTCTAGATGTGATTCCCTTCATAGATTAATGGTTATATTTATTTCTAACTTTCTTTAGCAAATAACCAAGGAATTTTTAGTTGTAGAATTACACTATATACATTATGTAATAACTGCCGAAAAACAGCTTAAATTAAGGATCTGCCTATATTAAGCTTTATAACCTAATACATCTTGCATATTACTAAATTATGACTTAACACATTGTGTAATCTAAACCACAGTAAATTTTCATAACTATGCTCTATTTCTTGTTGTTATGGTTGGTGTTAATTGTCTTCAAGTGTTACCTGTGATGCATTCAAGTAATGAAACAGTAGTAATTTTTATGGTGGCTTTTATGCTTTAAAAATATAAAGGTCTAAGGGAGGTTATTTGGTTTAATTTTCATGATCCCAGTGGTCCTTAATTCAAGGGGTAACTGCAGATTCTCATTAGTATTATCAATATATTACACCAATCATTCAACCCAAATTTGCCAGCTACATCAAAATAAACCAGTGTAACTCAATGTATATATTCTTCAGCAACTCCTCCTCCACCCACCCACTCCTCCCTCTCTCTGTGACTTGGTTCTATAGTTTGTCTTTTGCAATTGAAGTTCTCAACTAAAAACGAGATATGGATAGGAATTGGGCCCAGTGACCCACCGTAAGTAGCTGAAATGGATCCTTGCCCTATCACAAGTCAAATAAAGATAGGAAAGGTGATGAAAAGATCAAAAAGCCCTTCATGGCACTGGACCAGAATATCTCCGGGACCGCCTTCTGCCGCACGAATCCCAGCGACCAGTTAGGTCCCACAGAGTTGGCCTTCTCCGGGTCCCATCAACTAAACAATGTCGGTTGGCGGGGCCTAGGGGAAGAGCCTTCTCTGTGGCGGCCCCGACCCTTTGGAACCAACTCCCCCCAGATATCAGAGTTGCCCCCACCCTCCTAGCCTTTCGTAAGCTCCTTAAAACCCACCTCTGTTGTCAGGCATGGGGGAATTGACATGTTCCTTCTCCCTAGGCTTATAAAATTTATGTATGGTACGCTAGTGTGTATGATTGGTTTTAACTTGTGGGGTTTTTAAAATTAATTTAAATATTGGATTTGTTGTACATTGTGTTGCTGTTGCTGTGAGCCGCCCCGAGTCTGCGGAGAGGGGCGGCATACAAATCTGATTAAACTTAAACTTAAACTTAAACTTAAAAGGTAAAGAAAAGGTGAGGATTAAAATAGTTGCTCCAGAACACCCTACTCTTAGGGATAAGGGGTGTATTGGATTTTAACTTTATCATGCAAGAGATATACAAAAATTTAAAGTTATTTATTGAAAAGTTCGGGGACATTCTGGATGTGGAAGAAATTACATTTACGGGAAAATATATGAAGAAATTACAAATTATTAGAAAAATTTAAAAGTAGTTGATAAATAAGATACCTAATATTGAGATGGCTATACTCTCTTTGCTTACTTTTGTATATATTTTCAGTTTAAATCATCTCCATTTTTAATGCTGATTTTTCTATTTTTAATGTCTGATTTCAGGTAAGTATTTTTTTTTTTTTACTGATCATTGTATGCCACCCAGAGTCACTTCCTGTGGGATGGGCAGCTATATAAATTTGATTAACAAATAATCAAAATAAAACAAAATAACTGTATGTCCATGTATGCTATGAACTCTCACATAATCTCACAGGGGAAAAAAGAATAACTTTTCATGTTTTTCTTAGGCTCTTTGTAGATTTTCATTTAAAATACCATGACTAATCTATGATTTTCCTTGAAAATGTACCATGACAAAATTGCAGCCCTTAAACATAAGAGTGCAGCCCACAGGCACTTTGGCTTAAAGCAAGCCATGGAGAACAACTGCTTAAGAGTACAAATACTACAACCAGAAAGGATTCTGGTATCAGATTACAGTGTTCTTCCTTCAGCATTTACTACCGTACCTGAAAACCCATGTGCTTCAAACTAGGTTTGGTAAAGGGTTCAAATGAAAGAGATCATCATATATGGAAAGAGTGGATTTCTATTTAGTTATCTGCTTTACTTAAACAGGTAGCTCTCAAGTTACAACCAGACATTCAGTGACTGTTCAAAGTTGTGGAAGCACTGAGTAAATGATACTTACATGCGATCCCTGAACTTATAGTTGTTGCAACGCTTCTTTCCATGGTCACACAAGATGAAATTTTGGACTCTTGCTACATCTACAACTATAGAGGTGCTTCAACTGGCTGTTCCAACTGAAGATAGCCTTTGTCTTATGACCAGTCGCTTAGTGATTGGTCAAAGTTATGATGATGGCTATTCTCCACTCACTTGATGACTGAGCAGGAGCTATGCATCCAGGAGGACCTCCACCACTACAAAGCAAACCTTTTCTTGTAGGAGGAATGTAACTATTTAAATCTAATATGGTATTTGGTATTTCCCTGGAATAGATTAGCCCACAAAACCAAAACCTTCTAACCCAGGCTCTGACAACCTCCAAATACTGGGTCAGCATTTTTATCCCATTACCCCTTTGGTACAAGGTTGAGATGTACAGCTTGGTACCACAAGCATATTTATGACACTAAACCCAATGCTGATGTATGATGTCTCCCAGTGGTTTTATGTAGATATTGTATTTTTTTAAAGAAGTATGGCGACAGTAGGGACCTCTTAGGTATTTCACAAAATAGATATCTTCAAGCTCTCTCCTTTCTCCATAGTGGGTGAAACTATCATCCAGGATGGGTTGACCTTATCCAATCAGATTCCAGGAAAAGGTAAGGACATTTGTATTTCTATTTCACATCACTATCATCCCAGAGCTAAGATTGTGAATTATTAAGAGTTAAGACTCCTCTATTTTTCCGAGAGTTTTTGCCTTGATTTGGGCACTCCTCAATATTCTTGATGCTATTTTTGGATCATATTTGAACCTACTTGAGCCTATAGTATCAATGTGTTTTAAAACCTGGATCAGTGGTTTCGTAATTCTAGTCTAATTTATCTGAAATCAAAACAATGCTGAATGTTTTTTAATGGCAAGGCTTTGGGGCAATCTTTCATTCTTTCTATTGATTTTGCTCTTGCTTTTATATGCCCTCCAGATTATGAAAGCAAGCAAACTCTTCCCCACTGTAAGTTGCATAACTTGTTAATTTCTAGAGGGTTTCAGTCTCCATAAAAAATTGGTAGTGTTGATTTGCCCTATTTATATAAACAAATTTGACTGCCAAAAAAGAAAGAAAGAAAATTAGCTAACTTGATTTCCCGATTATATAAGCCACATGCACCACAGTCTTGCCTAATCTTCCTCCCAGCCTCTAAGCTCAAGGGAGCCATTATTCTCTCTCCCATTTATCACACATTTAAAAAGTGCCCATATTCAGCCCACAACTTAAATGTTCTATGTGGAAGTGCCATAACGTTAATTGAATTACAATAGAAACAAAAAATATATTTCATAATGTTTGCAAGAGTATAAATAAATAAACAGCAAAGAGTGTTAAACCAAAGAGTGGGAAAAGACTATAATCTATATAATAGGTTTATTCTGATCTCATTGTTCTGGAAGCAATTGTTCTGGAAGCAATTAATGATTTAATTATTTGATTTAACACATATCATAATAACTAACGAAGTTTTTTTTAAATGAATTCTATGTAGTGTAGATCTACTCTTGTATTTGTTGAATGAATGAATTCTATGTAGTGTAGATCTACTCTTGTATTTGTTGGCCTAAAATCAATATGACTTTTTAAAAATCATATAACACAGAATCTATGTATTAAATGTAAAAAGTAAATACCATTGTCAGAAAAACAAATGTCCCTCAAAGAGCTGAAATTCACAAGCTACTACAATGCAAAATTTAGGAAGAAAGGAACAAAACAAAACAAAACAAAAAGACTGGACAAAATGTTTTTCAATGTTTCTATGGCCCAGTTTGTGGCTTCTTCCACCCAGCAACATAAAATTTTATGAGTAGCCTGCATTTTGCATTTAGAATAGAATAGAATTTTATTGGCCAAGTGTGATTGGACACACAAGAAATTTGTCTTGGTGCATATGCTCTCAGCGTACGTAAAAGAAAAAGATACATTTGTCAAGAATCCTGTGGTACAACACTTCATGGCACGCAAGATTCACAAAACTTTCTGCAAAAAAACTTGACTTCAGGTCTGGTAAAGAAACATTTTTCAACTGGAAAAAAGTGCTTTACTTTTTGCATGTATTATGTGTGCACACTCAGGTAAAAGTTACCTGAAACATCATTTCAAAGTCATCTAGACTCTACAGAGGCTGAAGCAATACCACTTTCCAAGCTGGCTGTGAATTTTGGGGAAATCTTGAAAACATTAATTTTGGGGAGGCTGCTACTGATCTTCACAACTCATCATCAAATTTTCAGAATACTGTATATAGGACTGTGAACGGGATCACAATTCTGTCTTAAGTTTCCTAAAACATTCTCCAAGATAAAATGGCTAATTTGATAGCTGACAAGTTCTATTCAAATTTAATTAGCCCTGGAATAGCTTAATCAATACATGGAGTTCCTCTTCCTAAAGTAGAATTCAGGAAGGCCTACAGCCCCGGGATAAATACATGCTTTTCATTTAAAACATCTTAAGATCCAAGTCTCTGTGTCGAAATATGGTAATAAAAAACTTGTTGAATAACGTGTCCAACATTTTAAGAGTTTTATTTTGGATAACATCATTTCTAATATTCCTAACCTTTCAGTATGAACTCTCTTGTGAAATTTGAAATTCTGTTTTTATATTATTTTGCTTTTTTTGCAGCTACTTGATTTCTCTTTACTACTGGTAAACACTAAATAAAAACATGCATTTTTAATTGGTCTGTAGAAAATACTTTAATCAGCCATTTCCAATTACAATTAGGAAAGGATTCACGCTTGTTAACATTCTTCTAACTACATGGAGAACTCAGTAATTAATATCACTGTCTTGTGTATCAACATTAGATTATTGACTCAACACCAACACAAGCCACTAGGAAATCATCAAATCCAACTTCTCTGTTCAATTCAATGAAGGATTGTTTGTTTGTTTTTGCTTGCCATCAGTCTTACAGAACCCAATCCAAAAAGATTTGCCCTCCGTGGATGTAGTCAATCCCTATCTGGCCAACTTCACATAACCCATTTCTTTATTTGCATGAAGGAACAGAAACTAGAGAAATGACAGCAAAATTAATTGTGTGCAGAAATCCATATACTCAGCCTCATTCTGCAGTGCCTAACAGTCACTGTGCCCTCGTAAAATCAGGGAAAGGGAAGTAACCTTCAGTGCTATAACAATTCCCTAATTAATATCATGGAAACATTCATTTAGAACATTAAAGAAATGTCACCCTGACCTGATTTTTGCTGTTCGTTGGTTAGCTGTGAAGGAGCTTATTGCTGTGTATCTGCAATATGTCTAAAATATTTCCCAGTGAAAACTTACAATACAGGGCTGCCTTTGATCTGCTCTGTGTTTAAAATGTTCTATTTTCTCAGTTACAAAGCAAGTAAAAGATTTTTAAAATCTGTACAATTTGGTGTGTGTAATGGATGGATTAAGTCAAAGTGGTTAATTTATATAAATGTTTCCTCCAGTTTAAAATTCTAGAGGACATCAATATACTAAGGACAATTCCTGGCACTCAATTATAAACCAAAATCACTCTATGTTTATTTATATTGCTCCTTATCCAGGACTAGCCTTTTATTTGGGCCCTAATCATGTTGTCCTTTTTTGTTACTACTTTCTCTACATTTTCTCCTTTGCAAATGGAAAGCACAATGGCAAGTATGAAGGGAGTTGGGTACTTAACACATCTGGGTAGCACAGCTGTAATAAGCATCAGATGGAGAAGCTTGTTCTAGAGTACCAGCAAGCCACAACTTGCTTAGATTAATTTAGATTACTAACTGCTGCACTCTTTTTAATGGTTTTTTAATAGCTTTAATATGCCTTAATTGTTTTTGTTGTGACACATAGTCCTCAACTTACAATCATTTGCTTAGTGAACATTCAATGTTATGGGGGATGCTGAAAAGATATTTATGTCCAGCCCTTGCATCTATGACCATTGCAACTTTCAAACACTTGGCAAAGATCATGGATTTATGATGGTTGCAGGATCTCATGGTCACATGATCACTATTTGCAATCTTTCAAGCTGTTTCCCTACAAGAAAAGTCAATGAATTTGCTTAATGATCGCCTGCTTCACTTAATTACTGGGGTGATTCACTTAATAACTATGGCCAAAAAAAGATAATAAAATTGGGTACAACACTTAACATTGACCTCACTTAGCAACAGAAATTCTGGTCTCAGTCGTAGTTGTAAATCAAAGACTACCTGTATTGTTTTGGGGTTGTGTGTGCATTTTTTAAACTACAAAATCCACCCAGTCACATATGCAAAATTGGCAGTTACACAATTTTGTCTTTATATTTTAAGTAATTTAAATTGTTCCCTTATGCCTCTTTCTCATGTCCCGCAAAATCAAACTTTTCTGTATAAGGACAGACACAATAACCCTTCCATGGATTAAAAAGAATTATTTTTCTAATAGTGGCGAATTTCTGTAGCTCAGATGTAGGATGACTGATTTTTATGTTGCCACACTGATAGGCGAATCATAACAAACACTGTATTATTAATATGGGAATGTCCTCTTGAACATAAACCAATCCTGATGAATGGGGTTGAACAACAGGCTGGTGTGCAAAAGTAGAGAAGATGCGGTTCTGTTCCAGTATAAAGCAAACATTTTCAATTATAGCTCTTTTTAGGTTAATACAATATAGGACATTTTTCCTTTGCCAAATTATCTTGTTCCATACAAAAGGAATTTAAGTGATAAAGAAATATAATGACTGTTCCCAGATGCTGTAGCAATTTTTCAGTTGGTATGTTAAAAGCTTAGGCCTGGCCACCATCCCTAAGGATCTGCATTCTTGCCATATAGTTGCCTCAAATCTGTGCTTTTAATTAAATACGGAACATCTTACTTGTTTCAATGCAATCAAGAAAGATAGGAGCAGCCAGCATTGTGCTGGAGTAAAGAGACAGAGTTGAATTTTCAGATTGGTTTAATAAGAAAGGATGTATTATTATTATTATTATTATTATTATTATTATTATTATTATTATTATTTAGATTTGTATGCCGTCCCTCTCCGGAGACTCGGAGTGGCTCACAACACAAAACACGGTACAAATCCAACGATAAAAACAATTTAAAATCCTTAATATAAAAACAATCATACATCTCAGACAAACCCTGCATAAAATGGAAACGGCCTGGGGGAATCAATTTCCCCACGCCTGATGGCAGAGGTGGGTTTTAAGGCGTTTGCAAAAGGCAAGGAGGGTGGGGGCAGTCCTAATTTCCGGGGGAGTTGATTCCAGAGGGTCGGGGCCGCCACAGAGAAGGCTCTTCCCCTGGGACCCGCCAAACGACATTGTTTCATCGACGGGACCCGGAGAAGGCCAACTCTGTGGGACCTAACTGGTCACTGAGATTTGTGCGGCAGAAGGCGGTCCCGGAGATATTCTGATACAGTGGTACCTCGGTTCTCGACCACAATCCGTTCCAGAAGTGTGGTCAAGAACCGATTTGGTCGAGAACCAAATTAATTTATCCCATAGGAAATAATGGAAATGGATTTAATTGGTTCACAGCCCATTGACTTGCTGGGAACCAATTAAATCTACAGTATTTCCTCAATTTCCTATGAGATAAAGATCTGAGGGGATGGGGTGAGAGGGAATGGGGGTCGGAATCCCGACATGCCTCTCCTGGCCGCCCTCTTAACAGCCTCCCAGTCTCTACCTTTTAACTGCTCCAAGCTGCAGGAAGGGTAGGGCTGGCTGCAATACCGGCAGCTTCGGGGGGCTCCTTTCCTCAACAGTTCCATTCGTTACCTCTAGGCAGCTGCACCAACTTTTTCTTTCCCGGTGGCAGCGGCTCCAGCGGCTTCCCTTCGAGGAGCAGCAGCAGCGTCGGGAATGTCACGTAATGAAGGGAAGCCGCCGGAGCCGCTGCCGCCGCCAGGAAAAAAAAGGTGGTGCAGCTGCCTGGAGGTAACAAATGGAACCACTGAGGAAAGGAGCCCCCCAAAGCTGCCGGTACTGCAGCCAGCCCTACCCTTCCTACAGCTTGGAGCAGTTACATGGCCTCCAGGAAGGACGTCTTTGTGACGTCAAAGCTCCGCCCATGGAATTCCCTATTGGGATTCCCCACCTCCTTTCCAGCCTCCAGATCGGCCAAAAACGCCGCCACTGTTTGCAAAAGCGGCACTCCGCCAGGCGGCAGTGTCCGGCTGTAACCTTCTGAAACAGCCGGGCGCTTCTTAGCGGCCTCCGGAACCCGAACCCGAATTTCTGGGTTCGGCGTTCAGGAGAACGCCGAGAATCCCCCCGGCTGTTTCAGAAAGTGACAGCCGGGCGGCGGCGCTTCTCGGCGGCCTCCCGAACCCGAACCCGAAAAGTTCAGGTTCGGGTTCGGGAGAATGCCGAGAAGCCCCCCGGCTGTTTTAAAAGATGACAGCCGGGCGGCTGCGCCATTTTGCAATTTTTTTTCCCTTTGCACACATTAATCGCTTTTACATTGTTTCCTATGGAAAACAATGTTTTGTCTTACAAACTTTTCACCTTACGAACCTACTTCCGGAACCAATTAAGTTCGTAAGACGAGGTATTACTGTATATGATTAAATTCCTAACCAGACTTCCAGTGAGTTAACTGAAGTACAGTCTCTTGGAAAGACTGTCATTTCTGGATTATGCTGCTGCTTCTCACCTTAAATCCACTCTTCCTCCTTAGAAACATAGAAACTTAGAAACATAGAAGATTGACGGCAGAAAAAGACCTCATGATCCATCTAGTCTGCCCTTATACCATTTCCTATATTTTATCTTAGGATTGATATATGTTATCCCAGGCATGTTTAAATTCAGTTACTGTGGATTTACCAACCACATCTGCGGGAAGTTTGTTCCAAGCATCTACTACTCTTTCAGTAAAATAATATTTTCTTGTGTTACTTCTAATCTTTTCCCCAACTCCTTCCTTTTCCCTCAACTCCTTTCCTTCCCTTTTCACTAACTCTCATATGCATGACAGAGCAATCAAAGAAAGTGTTTTCCTCCTTTCAGAATATTAGAATTTGATTAAAAAAAAGAAGACATAAACCAGATAAAATAAAGTATTTTACACAACGTATAATTTGTAGAGTTTTAATATGACAAGATGTGATGATAGCAATTAATCTGGATGGCTTCAAATGAGAATTGAATAAAATTGGGCTCTATCAAGGTGATTTGCATTGAAACCTCAAATTTTCCTCTAGGTTGCAATAAATTGACAATAAAATGTATCTCCACTTCATGCATACTAACATTCCACAGCATCTATTTGGGCACCTGAGAAAAACAAAAACAGCCCTTGGTCTGATCCAGCAAGGCTATTCGTATGTACACCTGAGAAATCTTACACTGAAGAAAAATCTTTCGTTAAGAACAGGAAAGAATGCATACTGTCCCAACCTATCTGAAGTTTACAGAAACTATTTTATAAAAATAAAAGGATTAGAGTAGAAACACTACCAAATATTGACATCACTGCTTCATTCTGTTAGTGGGCTTAGTAAAAAAGAAAAGTATGAATTAACGTAAAATATGAAAACATAGGAAATGTAGATCAACATTCTTAGTGAACTTACAGCTGTTGATGGAGAAGTGATGGCATTGGATAAGCTTTGTTAGAGATAGGAAACTACTGGGTAAGTAAATATGAAATTACTCCTAGGAAGAAAGCAAAGACAAATGGAGAGACTGTGAAGGAGATCATAAAGAACAACAAAGACAGTTAAAAAATCGTCTTCCCAAAATTAATGTTCAGTTCTGACACTTGGAACCTGTACAGAAAGAAGACAGTACTGTATTATAGATCTGGAGAAGCTATTAAGGTATCATGGAATACAGGAAAGGAAGACTACTATTGGACCTAATGAAGACTGACTTTACAGTTGTAGCAAAAAAAGAAGCAGAAACAATACATTTTGAATATGTGCTGTGAGTGGATGATAAAACAAGGAGACTATGCATATATTATGAGACTTCGGAGAGGGGCAGCATACAAATCTAATTAATAATAATAATAATAATAATAATAATAATAATTATTATTATTATTATTATTATTATTATTATTATTATTATATCATCGAGGAAAGTAAAAGGAGTCAAAACCAAGGAATAGGAATACAATAGTGGAGATCACTATAATGTACTTGGAAGTACTATGGGTTTACTCTCAGGACAGGTTTAAACAGTAAACATTTGTTCATACAGTTATCATGACTCAGTTTCAACCCCCATGGAATCTCATTTTTTTAAGTGATTAAGTATAGCAGATTTATTTGAACTTTTGAATTATATCCACATAAGACACAAAAAGATGAAAAATGTTATTCTAAATAACTTTAGTGAGGATACAGCATTTCCCACTCAATCTTAATGTGTAAAACTAAGCAACTACAGTGATACCTTGTCTTACAAACTTAATTGGTTCCGGGATGAGGTTCTTTAGGTGAAAAGTTTGTAAGACGAAACAATGTTTCCCATAGGGATCAATGGAAAAGTGATTAATGCGTGCAAGCCCAAAAGTCACCCCTTTTGCCAGCCGAAGTGCCCGTTTTTGTGTTGCTGGGATTCCCCTGAGGCTCCCCTCCATGGGAAACCCCACCTCTGGACTTCTGTGTTTTTGCGATGCTGTGATTTCACTGAGGCTCCCCTCGCTGGGAAACCCCACCTCCAAAATTCCGTTGCCAGCGAAGCACCCATTGTTGCACTGCTGGGATTCCCCTGCAGCATCACAAAAACATGGAAGTCCGGAGGTGGGGTTTCCCATGGAGGGGAGCCTCAGGGGAATCCCAGCAGCGCAAAAATGGGTGCTTCACTGGCAACGGAAGTCTGGAGGCGGGGCATCCCAGCGGCAGCGGTGGGTTTGTAAGGTGAAAATAGTTTGTAAGAAGAGGCAAAAAAATCTTAAACCCCGGGTTTGTATCTCGAAAAGTTTGTATGATGAGGCGTTTGTAAGACGAGGTATCACTGTACTTTGTTCAACTCTAGTAGTGCCCCATTTCAGTTTCAAATTAAGGAAATAGACACATATGTAAAACTGGAAGACAAGTCTGGAAACTTTCTGCAAATACTATGTGGTACGATACTTTGTAAGCACGGTAGTCATTGTTTAAATGGTAATGTTTGACATGTTTCATTTAATGTTCCTTTAATAATAAACAATATTGTTCTTGTTTTATATACCGTAGTACTGGAATTCATAGAAGCCTTTTATTTAATTTGCTTGACTCAAATGGATGACACTTTATTTATTTTCAATAAAAGATTTCAAAACAAGCATTGAAAGCTTCATATATGGTTGAAAGCAAAAACAATATCTTGATTATTATATGCACATTCTCATTTCAAAATTGCAGTAATAGAAAACATGGATTCGTGTTATGCTGATGCTTTAGACAGAACTCTATTAAATATTTCACTTCTATAAAAGTTGGAGCTTGAAGAATCAGGATGGGAAATATATTATTATTTTTGAATTTTGGTATTGGAGAAGACACTTGCAAATACAGCCAAGAAAACAAACAAATGGATCAATCAACAAATTTATCCAGAGTTCTTACTCAAAGAAAACCAATCACAATTTATCCTATAGCACTTTGTGCACATTATGCAAAGATGTAGCTAACTAGAGAAGTTTATAATGCTAGAAAAAGTGAAAGGAAGAGGATGACCAGGAGCAAGGTGGATTGACCTAGTTAAAATGTTAATGAACGTGCAGTTGAAAGATCTGAAGGACTAAATTAAGGGGTGGATCATCATGGATAAAATCCGTGTCACTAAAAGTTGATAACAACGTGACGGAACATAAACTAATCTAATCAAGGTGTAGAATTGTACCCATCATTCAGAAAGCATAATAGTTTTGTGTGCTTGCATAGCATATTTTATCTTTACAAATGTGACATACCTGTATAGGAGAACATGTAAAATTCCGACCACTGTAACACCGAAACCACCTTTGTAAAAAAAATTTAATCCAATGTATAATTTTCCCAGAAAATATTTAAAAATGATTGCATATTTATTTTCATGTACTACCGTGTTTCCCCGAAAGTAAGACAGTGTCTTACTTTCTTTTTATCCCCAAAAGCCCCACTATGTCTTACTTTCGGGGTATGTCTTATATTGGAAAAAAATTGTCGAAGGCGGCATCTCCCCAGAGTCCAGAAGGGCAGCCGCGGGACAGGAGCCTCGTGAGCCCTTTTCCAAGTTCAACCTCAGGGCTCCAGGGCAGCCTCCTCAAGGGCGACAGCCACCCTCGTTCTCCTCCTCCTCCTCCTCCATCACCGCCGCCACGCCGCGCTGCTCACCCAGAGCGAGGGGAGGAGGATCTGAAGAGAGCGGCAATGGGAAGGAAGCGCCCCGACCTCGTCTCGGGCGACAAGGGGTGGAAAGGGGGGGTCCTTTCAAGCGGCGCTGGGCGAAAGAGGGCGGGTGGCCAGCAGCAGAAGGCGAGAGGTGCCTCCTTCTCCGGCTCTCCGGCAGATCGAGCGCGCGAAGAGGCGCACTTGGCGAGCGGCACTTCCCCGCGGCAGTTGGCGAGCGGAGAGGTGGTCGCCTCGCCTGCCGCCCCACTCTGGGAGTCCTTGGCTTCTGCTGGGGGTGGGGGGGGTCCGGACGCCCCCTTCTCCGGCTCTCCAGCATATCGAAGAGGCACCTCTCACCTTCCGCCGCTGCCCGCCTGCCCCCTTTCGCCCAGCGCCGCTTCGGAAGGCCGGAACCCTCCCTCCTTCCGCAGACCCAGAGATAAAGGAGGCGCAGAGCGGGGAGAGCTGCCTGGCAGAGCGCTTGCAGGCGGCGGCGGGGACAACGGCGGGGGGGGGACGTATGTCGAGGTTCTACTGTACCCCGTGTTTCCCCGAAAGTAAGACATATGTCTTACTTTCGGGGTACGGCTTATATTAGCCGACCCCCCTGAAACCCCCGATACGTCTTACAATCGGGGGTGTCTTACTATCGGGGAAACAGGGTATGAAAACTGCTTAAAACAATATGTTTTTCTTATCTTTTATGATGTTGTGAGCTGCCCAGAGTCCTTCCGGAGTTGGGTGGCAGAGAAATACAATCAATCAATCAATAAATAAACCAACCAATCAATATTTCTCTACCAATTAAAATAAAACAGAATCAACAAGGAAACATTTTTAAATCAATTTTTAAAATTCCAGAAAAAACTATTCTACATATACTGTATACTATAAATGTCAGTGAACAGGTAGCATAGCATAATTTTAAAAAAATTAAGAGAAAAATCCTGTTAAAGTATCTCTGACACTAAAAGTTGTTGGGATTCCTGATAAGGTGCATATAATGATTCCATGTGCTGATAGAAAGTGAGAGGGTCACTAAAAGTTACCTTTTCTGCAGCTTTAAAATTGACACACAGCCCTCCAAAGAAAGTAAAACATGGAATGATAATAATTTCATAGAGTAGGAAACCATGATGGAATTATTATTAAGTTAACTACTTCACTTAGAACACTGATGGTGAACCTTTTATCCACAGAGTGCCCAAACTGTGTGGGTGCATGCCCAAATTGAAAGGCGTGTGAATATGTGCATGTACGGACATGCACAGACTTGTGCATACACATGTATGGGCATACACAATGTGCAGCAGAGGCCCTAAAACCAGCTGGCCAGCAGGAGGCAGGGCATCCCAATATCAGCAGTGCAGCAAGCGGTGAGATATTTTTCTTTTCTGAGTTTCTGTTTCATCGTTTGCAGGGAAACAGAAACTCATGAAAGAAATGCTACACAGATCTGACTTTGGGCGATGGCACTCCTGCCAGCAGAGAGGGCTCCATGTGTCACCTCTGGCCCATGCTCCAAAGGCTCGTCATCATGGGATTAGAAGCACTGTGCAATTAAATTTCACCTTGAGCAGATTTCTGCTGACATTGATGGAGAGTACAGCAAGACTGCAATTTGTCAATGCCCAGGCTATTTGCAGATTTGCCCCTCCCCAATCATTATTGCCCCTCCCATTAGAGGTGATAGGGTAGGCATGCTCCAGGTCCTGTCAATTAAACAATGACACCTAGCATAACCTTTGAAGTGTATCTTCTTGAGTGTGTGCTTGTCCTCTGAAGAATTGTGTTTCCTAAGATTTGTTGGGTTCTGTTATCAGTTCTTAAAGAACTGGATTCTCCCTTAAGCTTAGGTTCTGGGGTTGGAAGAGCCCATCAATGTGATTATTGTTCTTTTTGTGATTTTCAATTGGGTTTGTTTTTGTCTTTGGTCACTATTACTCCTTATTAATTTATGTTGTTTGGGTTCACTCCTATGTGTGCCACCTAGAGTTGCACATGTGAGATGGAGACCTGCATAAATTGATCCAAGGAATGAACAAATACAACTATAAAGCACAATTATATCAAAGGCAATGTCTTGGCAACTCAATACAGCTATTGAATAATCAAATTTCATTAGAGCTCAACAGCTAACAAGAAAGCAAAGTAAGCAGTTCCTAGATGATCTTGTTTTTCAAGCTTCTTCTGTCAGTGCTCAATATTTATTTATGAGTATTTATTTGATTATTTGACTTTTATCCAGCCTTTAGTATTGTTTATAAATAACTCAAGGTGGCAAACATACCTAAACATTAATACAGTAGTACCTCTAGATACGAGCTGCTCTACATGCGAGTATTTCAAGATACGAGCCACGAGGGGAGAGACATTTCTGTTCTAGTCCCGAGCTCAAATTCGGGATACGAGCCAAGCGTCCACTAGGTGGCGCAAGAATCCTTGCTTTTGGTTATCTCGGAGGGGAAAAACAACGTCTAAAGTTATTTGTTCCAGATACGAGTTGCCTCGACATACAAGCTCCCTTCTGGAATGAATTATGCTCGTATCTAGGGGTACTACTGTATTTCCGGGATCGATGGGTACCTAGGCATGTCCACTTGTTCACCCTCAACTATTCATCACTTTACTATAAACATGTGCATACTAATTCCTCTTTGATCCTGATCCTAAAGTGAAAAGTGCTATTCACAAGTTCCAATTGTGCCTAAACTCTAGTGTCTATGAATTATCAAAAAAAGTGGTAATCTGGAGTGGAAAAGTCCAGACCTACAAAACTTTACCCACTCATAGCTTTTAGAAAGCACACACTATATTTGTATAACATTTTAATAACAACGGGTATCTCTGTCAAACAATCTGGATATTCGTGTTTGTCCCTTATTTACTGTATTTTCTTCCTTTTGCAGGCAGGATTTTTCTGAATAGCTGTAAAGTCTGCAAATAAAATGAACTGAAGAAGTTTGATTATTCTACTTTTATGATTGCCCTGAATTGTTCATTCAACTAAAAAACTGTGTTCTGCAAAAGAGATTTTCCCATTCCAGAGAATTTCCCCTAGCTCTACTACAGAGGAACATCTTCCCACGAATAGCAGCATCGTTCTCTATTAATATTTCTGCTGCTCTTGAAAAATCTAGTGTAGATTGCCCTGGGATATTGCTCCATTGATAGGTGAAGAGCAACAGGTTGTTAACTGGGGGGATAAAATAAATAAATAAGGGAACTCCCTCCAGAAGGAAGTGTGCTGGCCATTATGCTATGATGTTTCATGTGACAACTGAAGACAGCCAGTTCAGCAAGGAACCAGAGGCTAATAAATTGCTTCAAGACCCAGCTGTTTCTACAATGACTTTTTCCAAATAAATTTTGTTTTCCTTACAGCATGTTTATTGTTTTGTTCAGGACTGGTAGTTGCACTGCCGGTTTGTTTTACTGAAGTCTGTTTTTATTATTTTTGCGTTCTGTTCTGGGGTCCATCAGGAGGAAGACCTATGTTAAAACAAAATTAAACCGAGCAAAACAAAACAAAAGAGAGAAGGGGCGTTGGTCTTACATGATACGTCTCTTCTCGGAAAGGTGGATATAGCATACAGGCATGGGTTAATTCTGTCTGCTCTCTGATTGGACTGAGTTTGTCAAAGCTATTCCGGTCACGGTATTGTTGCTATGCTTGTCAGCTTGAAACGAAGAAACGAAGCGACAGACTTCATTGTGTCAGATACAATTACAATTAAGATATTCTCCTGCTGACTGAAGCCAACAGTCTACACTGATTATACTGGGCAGGACTGGATGCTATATCCTGAGGGTGCTGCAAAATCCCTGAGGGGAATGATGTCTTCAAAGGGACTTAGAGCAACAAAACCATGGGGGGGTCACTCACGAACGCAAATCCTAGAAAGAAAACTTGGACACATTTCTCTCTGGGTGAAATGACATAGTATTGAGCTGTGCACCTCCTTTTATTGGGGGGCATATGCAAATGGGAATGATTACACATACATGTC
This sequence comes from Erythrolamprus reginae, assembly GCF_031021105.1. Taxonomy (NCBI): domain Eukaryota; kingdom Metazoa; phylum Chordata; class Lepidosauria; order Squamata; family Dipsadidae; genus Erythrolamprus; species Erythrolamprus reginae. The sequence goes on from NC_091952.1 coordinate 77,736,773, forward strand.
AAGTGATATACAAACATCCAATAACATAACTCTGAAACGTGACACAACTTCCGAGTCCTTCCCATCTCCATATGGCACGTAACTAGTTTCTACTGAACAAATGTCTCTCATGGCCAATTTCTGGGACCTTTTGTTGTTAATACAGCTATCTCCTGTTTACCATAAAGCAAGGTCTTTTATCACAGCCTTCGTCCTGTTTACCCCAGGCAATGTAAATTGCGTCTTTTGATCACACAGTTCTTTTCCTGTTGACACATTCTTGTTATCCAAGGAGAGTTCTGAATCATTTTATGGCCAGTCACTTCCTAAGCAGATTTCACCAGAAGTTCAGACTTATCTTATGTGATTTTTACGTACAGTCCTGTCCTGACTAATGGAATAAAAGAGTATAAGGCATTTATGTCAGAAGTACAGATATCAAATCCTATCCTAACATTATGCTATGGCAGCTACAATATCCATCTTTCCAAGAAGAGGGGTATCTGGTAGGCCCAACACCCTTTCGCCCTCATGGCGGATATAGCATCCAGGCATGAGACATACCAAAGTTGGCTGTCCAAATGGGTGGGTGACAATAGTAGGTAGACCGGAGCTGAGGGCCTAGTCCTGAATGACCTGCTGCAGCACTCTCCAACCAAAGACGCTTCTTTTGAAGTGTAAATATTGAATTTATAGTGTCGCACAAATGGAGACAGTGACGACCAAGTCACAGCAAGAAACGGCATATATTAGAGTAAGTCATCAACAAGTCATTGTGTTCATGAGACAAGACGGAAGACAATGCCACCACTTGTCATCGTAAGGTGTTTGGTTTAAGACTTCTGTCCACCCATCCTGAAGAAACACAAGAACATTTGTTGCTGAAGCTTGCGAGGGGACAATGCTAGCTCTCTCATACCATTCGCAAAAGATTCACCAAGTAGCATCGTAAATACGGGTAGTGGAAGGCCTGTGTGATGCTTGTATTGTGTCGATGACGATGATGGAGGTTATATTGTCCTTTCATAGAGTGACCCACTCAAACGCCAGGCTGTCAGTTTGAATCATTGAGGTTTCAGATGGAGCAACACCCCCTGGCTGAGGGACACTTTGCTCTAGGGTGGCAATACGGAGAGACTCAGGAGATACACAAAGCATGGTCTTTAAGGCCAGTATGGAGTCATGAAAATGACTTCGGCCTTCTCCTCTAATATCTTCCTGATCACACAAGGGATGAGAGAAAGAGGCGGAAACACGTATAGGAGGCGCTTGCGCCATAGAAGCGCTTTGGTTGCCATATGGCCTGAAGCTCCACCCAATTTATACTGCGTTTGCAGACTTGGCAATTCCACTGACCTTGGACCATGAGGGGAAGAGGTGTGGATGCCCCAGCCTGACAGACTGGCATCTGTGGTTATGACCAACCGGTCTAGCTCCCAAAAGAGGCTGCCCTGGGGTAGAGCTGGAGATCCCCACCTCATGAGAGATGCGATGACATTTGGAAGAAGATGAACCCTGGCCTGCCGGACCTCTGAAACGGTAACAGAAACCATTGGAGGTCACGGGAGTGAACACAGGCCCAGGGAACAATGGCAAAGTGGACACCATTTTGCCTTGTAGCTTTGCTAAGACTGAAATTGGTGCTGACTGATCTTTCTGAATGGTTATAACCATTAGTTGAATACTAGTCTGGCAGTCTGGGGAGAGATACACCCTACCCTATACCGAGTCAATTAAAACCCCTAAATAGAACAAACTGGTAGATGGAGACAGGTGGCTCTTCTCCAGATTAATGGAGAACCTGTGGTTGTAAATCTGGCTGAGCCTGGGTGAGGGATGATGACTGAATTAAGATATCATCCAGGTAGCAATGGACACGGACAGGTAAGGTCCTTAGCACTGCGGCAATAGCCACCAATAACTTAGTTAATACCCTAGGGGAAGAAGAGATGCCAAACGCATCGCCCTATACTGATAGTGAGACCCAGCACACTGAAATCTCCAATATTGTCTATATAGGGGACAATTGGCACATACAAATATGCCTCTGTAAGGTAACAGAAGAGAGGAAGTTGTCCTCCCGAACACCCTTTAATGTAGATGACAGTGAATGCATCTTAAATCATTTACAGATGACATAACACTTAAATTGTTTAAGATCAAGAACTGCTCCCCATCCGCCCAAGGCCTTTGGGACAACAAACAATATTGAGTGGAAGCCAAGTGCATGTTGATCCTCAGGGATGGCCTCAATGGCACGGATATCCAACAAGTGCTGAATAACTGTCTCAATGAAGATCCTCTTGGGCAGAATTCTAGAGACTGGACAGTGGAGACAAAAATTCAGGGGAATGGAGTGGAATTCAAGAGAAAGTTCTGATTGTATGGTCTCTCTGACTCAAGCGTCCGTAGTAGACTCCTCCCATCGATTCATATAGTAGGCCAATCGGCCTCCGATGGAGTGCTCCGATGGAATGCACTCAGTGGGAGCATTGGAAAGAATGACATCCTCCTCATCGAAAGCAAAACATATGCCATAGATTCACCAACACTGAGCTAAGAGATACTGGTATTCACTTAGATCCATCACAGTGATCTATATTGTGGTCAAATTTCTATCTGATTCCCAACCAAAGCTGTCCCATATTCTTCAGTGACCAGTCTAGGTTTTGTAAAAACAGAAGAAATGCATGACCACCAATGTTATTGTTACACTGAAGTCAACATTGGCCAAGGAAGAAAATTAAGCAATGTGCTCAGGACAGCAGAATACTCTTACACTATCAAGTTTCCAAATGTCAGCTTGACCTGCAGAGCTGCCAAACTGACACATTGAGAAATGGAATTGAAGTTCAGCTATAAGAACTGAAGGAGTTAGAACCATCAGCCTGCTTTAGAGAAATAATTCTAAATACATAAGTGTTATCATTCTTTTCAGTCATTTTATACAAGTTTTCTTTTTAAACTATATGACTAAAAGAACATAGAAAGAATTGTTATACCCTTGATATACTATATATTGCCATTATAAGTTATGTGCTGCTTATGATCTCTCTAGCTGTCAGAATATAGTAACTGGAAAGTTTGCAAACTAAAAATACAAATTTCTAATTACAATCTTTTAAAAAACCAATATGTTTTTACATTATTTTTGGCTAACAAGTAACTGAAATTATATCAGGCATAAAATCCATGGGGGTTTTTTAGCTTTGCCTGATGAAATGTTATAAGAGGAGAAGACTGTGTTTCGAGACAGTCCCATCTTCCACCAGTAAACCAGATTCAAAAGTTAAATAACTAAATCAGGAGCAGTATTTAATTGAAGAGGTAAACAGTTCTTATTTGTTGATACATACAACTGTTATGTTACAGGGATGTTATGTATATGTATGATCTTAACATTTAAGATATTAACAGACTTAACTGTAATCATAGCGTGACACATTTCCTTTTTTTGTTTTAAATAAACTTAATTAGAATTTTGAAAGGCAAAAAAACCAACAATCACTAATATTTATTATTATAAAACAAAGAAGACCAAAGACAAATGTGCAGAAATCAAAGGAAAGAAAAAGGAAAGATTGTAAAGAAGTAACTTTCAATTTTCTTTTATACCATACAGTTCAGAAGCAGACAGCAGAAAGGGTTATTTTGGCTCTGTGGCTGCATTTTTTGCAGTGTGAAGCCAGACCCATCCCAGTCCAGCAGACAACCCAAGTACACCTCAGCCGTGGGCGGGGGAGAAGATAGTGAAAACGAATTAGCGCAGTAGAGCACATGGCAGCAAGGATCTCAGAGTGCAAGGTGATGGGGGTGGCCTGTAGTTGGGACTAGTTTGGGGCAGTTTCAGGGTGCAGGTTGACCAAAGGACAACAATCACCATGAAAGGCAATGCAATGGTCATTTTGGTCGCCATGTAATGCAACAGAACAGTCATTTTGCTATGCTGTGAAAGTAGCTCCTGAGATGCAGTGCATAACAAAGTCCACCCTCAACCAAGCCCAGCAGCCTCAGTGGTGGGGAAAAGAGAGTGAAGATGAATCAGCAACAGTGGAGCACATGGCACCAAGTATCTCAGAATCCAAGATAACCTGTGGTTTGGACTAGGTTGGGGCAGCTGCAGGGTGACCAAAGGAGAGACGGCGGGGTGGGGGTGGGGATAAACAGATGGGAGAAACTGAAAAAGCCTTATGATCATGAATGGGGGTGAAGCACCTGAATTTTAATCATATGACTGCAGATTTGCAGCAACAGCCATAATTTCAGGCACAAGCTATAGATCCCTTTTTCCAGCACAATTATAACTTTGATTGGTTGCTGAACAAATTGTCATAAATGAAGGATTACATACATATATATGTAAAATATATGTATCACACCTTCACCTATTGATTTTACTTTGCTGTTTTTTGACTTAATACTTTTGTTTTTGTTATAGCTGGAGTAATGGTCGGACACGTAGCCTCCTTCTTATTTTATTAAGAATTGGCTGGAACATAATGACTTGTAACTGTGAACGAACGGGTAATGGTAAAGACTGGAAACCCCGCGCGCAGGCTGCCTCTTTTAAACTCTTTCCTTTAGACAGCTTAGACAGCCGTTTGAGTCTCCTGCCCACGGCTTTAACCAGTCCGTGGTTGGTATGAAAATTACCATATTTACATAGATCTATTTACATTTATAACATTTACATATATACCATTTACATAGAAACCACCTCCTGCCGCACGAATCCCAGCAGCCAATTAGGTCCCACAGAGTGGGGCTTCTCCGGGTCCCGTCGACCAAACAATGTCGGCTGGCGGGACCCAGGGGAAGAGCCTTCTCTGTGGCGGCCCCGGCCTTCTGGAATCAACTCCCTCCAGAGATTCGAATAGCCCCCACCCTCCTCGCCTTCCGTAAAATGCTCAAGACCCACTTTTGTCGCCAGGAGTGGGGATAATTATCATCTTTCCCCTTTTTATTATATTTTTGGCCTTACTGCATGATAGATTAGGTTGAATGTATGTGACTGCATAGCTAGGGGTTTTATTATGTTATAGAAACATAGAAACATAGAAGACTGACAGCACAAAAAGACCTCATGGTCCATCTAGTCTGCCCTTATACTATTTCCTGTATTTTATCTTACAATGGGTATATGTTTATCCCAGGCATGTTTAAATTCAGTTACTGTGGATTTACCAACCACGTCTGCTGGAGGTTTGTTCCAAGGATCAACATTATTAATGTCTTTTAAATGGATCTAATTTTTTATTGTTAGATTTGTAATGTATTGTATTATTGCTATGCTGTGAGCCACCCCGAGTCTTCGGAGAGAGGCGTCATACAAATCTAATAAACTATAACTATAACTATACATAACAGTCTATACCCCATTTTCAGTACTTTAAGGTTTTACCACTAATCAGACTCAGGAGTAAGAGGAATTGTGGTCAAGGCAAAGAAAGAGGAGGACCATGTGTGCAGCAACAGAATAATGTCCAGGTAAATCAGGATGCCAAGCACAATCATCTGGGTTGAATTGTCTGTCCCAGATTCAGTGGATTTGAAAAATTTGTTGGTAGGACATTGTACTACAAATCTTTTTTAAATCCTTTTGATGTTGTCTTGGTATTTTCTACCAGAAAATATGATTTAGGGTTTTCTAAACAGTAACAACAATCACCAAGGAGTGATGTCGCCATGTAAGTGTCAACCTGGATAGTGTCAATGTCTGAGCCATGTGTTCCTAATTTAAAAACTCTACTTTCCTGCTCCAACAGCTATTTATTGTCAGGATTTCTTTTCTTTCTTTTTATTTAAGAAAATCTTGTGTACTTAATGTCACAAAAGAAAATAAACCATTCATTGCAATCTCCCTTCTCATCTCGTGTATCCAATATGTTTTTTCAGGCTACAGTAAGTCAACTCTCATCAAACTTTGTAGTCATTTTTCATAAAGAAATATTAAGGTTGACTTTACCAAATATTCATGGATTATTTCCAATCCAAATAAATTGCAATGCTGCTTCGACTTCACTCTATTAAGGCAGAATGAATTCATATGATTAAAATAACAATTAACATATTTTCAAATATGCCTCTTGTTTAAAATATTTTATAGCAATAAACGTCACTGTTTCCATCAATTAAGGTTTTTTTCCACACTGTAAAGTTTTCTTATTTACTCAAAGAGTTTTCTGCAGGAAATGTCATGTAACTGAGGGTTTTCAAATCATCAGAGTGGAGGGGGGGGGGAAATCCCAGAATATATCTGAATTCTTAGAAATTGTTAATTACTAAAATCAATGTAAGTCCGTTCAATAATTAACACGGACAAAATCAAATAAAATGCAACTCTGATACAGTAATAAAGGTTATTTCCTTATGCAATTGTGCAAATTATAGATAGTCAGAGGACCGCCTTCTGCCACACGAATCTCAGCGACCGGTTAGGTCCCACAGAGTTGGCCTTCTCCGGGTCCCGTCAACTAAACAATGGCGGGACCCAGGGGAAGAGCCTTCTCTGTGGCAGCCCCGACCCTTTGGAACCAACTCTCCCCAGATATCAGAGTTGCCCCCACCCTCCTTGCCTTTCGTAAGCTCCTTAAAACCCACCTCTGTCGTCAGGCATGGGGGAATTGAGACTTTCCCTCCCCCTAGGCTTATAAAATTTATGCATGGTATGTTAGTATGTATGATTGGTTTCTAAACTGGGGTTTTAAATTAACTTAAATATTAGATTTGTTTACATTGTATTATTATTGCTGTGAGCCGCCCCGACTCTGCGGAGAGGGGCAGCATACAAATCTGATTAATAAATAATAAATAAATAAATGTAGTACAAGCAATCTGATCGTAATTTTTTTTTCTTGCCAGTCCAAGTGCTTGTAAGCCTTGCTTCTCTTTCTCCAAGCCTTTGGGTAAATTGGTACTAGTCTGCCTTCTGTGACTTAAAATATGTAAGTACTGTATTTATTCCTTTCTAAACCAATTTTTTAAAAATATGGTAAATATAGAGAGCCACTTTGGTTTAGTGGTTAAGGCATCAGGCTAGCAGCCAGGAGACAGTGTACTCTAGTCTCGCCTTAAGCATGAAAGCTGGCTGGGTGATCTTGGGCCAGTCACTCTCTCTCAGCCCAACTCAACTCTCTGGGCTGTTGCCGTGGGGGAAATGGGCAGAGGAAGGAGCATGAGGAATGTTTGCCTTGAGTATATGAATAAAAATAATACAGATAGGATTTTTAAAATCTAAATTATTGTTGTTTGCTTTGGAGCAGTTTTTAACAATGAAATCATGGAAGTACATTTTAAAATAAATTATGGTCATGATTGTAGCTGTAGTCCTATGAACGTTTTTCTATCAATACAACAACTAACACACAATTAAATATAAATTATAGTTTATAATCTTCTGAGGTCAAAAACTATTTATTAGATTAGTAGAAGCAATCACTGACACAAATATGAATAAGCTAGCCCCGGAATAATGTTTATACAGTAAATGTAGCAAACTCCACAAACCCTATCATTATTTTCAAGGAGAAATAACATGTGGCATTCTTGTGAGATTCATTCATGTACAGTGGTATCTCTACTTACAAACTTAATTCGTTCGGTGACCAGGTTCTTAAGTAGAAAAGTTTGTAAGAAGAAGCAATTTTTCCCATAGGAATCAATGTAAAAGCAAATAAGGTGTGCGATTGGGGAAACCACAGGGAGGATGGAGGCCCTGTTTCCTCCCAGGAAATTCCTAGACAGGCCCCATGGAGGCTTCTCCCTGCCTTATCCGGCCCTGTTTCCTCCCAGGAGATTCCTAGAGAGGCCCCATGGAGGCTTCTCCCTGCCTTTTTCGGTTACAGTTTTGGAGGCTTGGGTTTGTAAGTAGAAAATAGGCAAAAAAATCTTGAACACCTGGTTCTTATCTAGAAAAGTTTGTAAGTAGAGGGATTTGTAGGTAGAGGTACCACTGTAATTCCTTAACTTGCTGCATTGATCTAATGGGCAGAATTGTATTGTTTTCATAAATGCCGAAATGGGGCCCTTGTTATTATGTATTATGTAAATATTTATTTACTTTCTTCTTCTAAATACTAAATGTTCCTGCATTCTTAGGGAAAGAGAGGGAATGAGAAACTATTGTGATTTAAATACTTCAAATATATAGCTGGAAATACAATTCAAGTTCAGAATAGCAGGTACAAGGGATGACCAATAAACTTGTCCTAATTATATACTAAAATCAATGAAGCATATTTTAATTGCTCTTTCCAACCTTATATCCTTGAATGTATCCTGAGGAACGTAAGACTGGAACTCCAAGAACTCCAGTCAATTATGACACATCTGGAGAGCAGTAGGTTGGAGAAAATTGTCCCGTGGCAATTTGAAATGTTTTGATTAACCATTGTTTGCACTCAGCTTTTGTGCAAAGTTGCACCACAATGCAGGTGAAACCAAATTGTATGTGGAAACAGAGCTGAGTTTGTGTGAATAGGGAAAAATGCAGTGATTTTTATTTTTATGGTTCATCGCATAGTCAGCCAGATGTTTAGACTAGATTTGGCCTCTTTATCACCCTATTGAATCCTGGAATAGGCAGATATTGTAATGTGATGATGTTAAAGATATTGTCATAAGATAGAAGTTGTTCCGAACAAAGCTGCCTTTTCTAACTGACTTTTGAGGATTTTCTCAATGCTAATGGCATTCAACTTCAAGTGATGCTCCAGATATTTTGGGATTGTATTCAAGGCATCTGTTACTAATGGTACTATCTTTGCTTTCTTTTTCCACAGTTGTTCTGTTTCTATTTGCAGATCTTTGTGTTTTATGATTTTCTCCAGTTCTTTCTCTTCTATTCTATCTCCAGGTATTATTATTTCCAAAGACTATTTCAGGGCTCACAATAATAATTTAATTTGTTCCTTGCCAAAAAATACTATGAAGTTAAGCCAACAACTTTAAGCAATCAAGCTCAAATAGGGATCCAGGGACTGAAAAAAATGGCTTCTGGTAAGTCCATGCATCATTGGAATCAATATACAGTAATACCTCGTCTTACGAACCTAATTGGTTCCCGGAGGAGGTTTGTAAGGCGAAAAGTTCGTAAGACGAAACATTGTTTCCCATAGGAAACAATGTAAAATGAATTAATGCGTGCAAGAAAAAAAATGCAAAAAAACCACCGCCGCCCGGCTGTCACCTTTTGAAACAGCCGGGTGCTTCTCAGCGTTCTCCCAATGCCAAACCCGGAAGTTCGGCAAAAGTTCAAGTTCGGGTGGCCGCCGAAAAGCCCCGCCGCCCGGCTGTCACCTTTTGAAACAGCCGGGGGGCTTATCGGCGTCCACCCGAATGCCAAACCTGAAGTTTTGCCAAACTTCTGGGTTCAGCGTTCGGGAGGCCGCCGAGAAGCCCCAAAGCCCAGCTGTCGCCTTTTGAAACAGCCGGGGGGCCCGGAAGTTCGGCAAAAGTTCAGGGTTGGCGTTTGGGTTCAGGAGGACGCTGAGAAGCCCCGCCGCCCAGCTGTTAGCTTTTCAAAAGAGCCGCGGAGCTGTCGGGCCGGTCGGGAGGCTGGAAAGGAGGTGGGGAATCCCAATGGGGAATTCCATGGGCGGAGCTTTGACGTCCTTCCTGGGCTGCCGAAACGTGTACATTTTAGTTAATGGTGTGAGCTAAAAGAATACAGGTTATAATCTATTTTTGTTTAAAAAAATAGTTATGCGTGGGGACAGATTCTGGCAAATCTATGGATGATGAGTCAGAAAGGAAGAGCAGAACATTGAAAAATAAGAACTATAATAGTAAACAAGTATTACTGAAACAAGTACCGTATTTTGTGGAGTATAAAATGCACCGGAATATAAGACATACCTTAATTTTGGGTGAGGAAAACAAGAAAAAAAGAGTTCTGCTTTTGTCTACCAGCATCAGGATTGGTGGGGTCCTCACTTCCACTCGGATTTTGATAACAAGCAGCACAGATCTTTTTATCTGTTCTAACAATAAAAATGAATTTTGCTTTCTAAGATTACAGAAATGTGAAGTGAATAAGAAATTACAAATAGTCATATATGATTGTATAACCTTCTGTGTTTTTGTATTTATTAGTAAAACTTATTAGAAGCAGATATTCCTTGATTTTTCAGAATCCACTTTTGTCACATAAGATAAATCTCAGATTTCTGCTACGGAAGCGGTCAGTTTACTTCTTTAAGGTGACTAAACTAAATTTCCCAATAAAAGCCTCCTCCGGTAATACTATGAAAACTTGGAAGAATAATGAGATTTCTTTAAAGCACATATTCTTCAAATCTTTAATCAGACTTTCTGTTTTATCATGCATCTGTTGACAATTTGTTTCTGCAAAAATTGGGATGCAATTTAACTGGAGTGGGTATGATTTTTATGGAGGCAGAAGATAGACTTGGCTCCATTCCCAAAATGCATTGGTCTTCTTACCTAAATTATTTATTTATTTATTAGATTTGTATGCCACCCCTCTCCGTAGACTCGGGGCGGCTAACAACAACAATAAAAACAGCATATAACAAATCTAATATTTAAAATAACTAAAAAACCCTTATTAAAAACCAAACAAGCACACACACAAACATACCATGTATAAATTGTATAGGCCTAGGGGGAAAGGATATCTCAGTTCCCCCATGCCTGATGACAGAGGTGGGTTTTAAGGAGCTTACGAAAGGCGAGGAGGGTGGTGGCAATGCTGATCTCTGGGGGGAGCTGGTTCCAGAGGGCTGGGGCCGCCACAGAGAAGGCATTTCCCCTGGGTCCTGCCAATCGACATTGTTTTGTCGATGGGACCTGGAGAAGGCCAACTCTGTGGGACCTAACTGGTCGCTGGGATTCGTGCGGCAGAAGATCTGTAGGGAATGACAGTCAGGCTTTCTCACAGCACGGCCTAATAGAGACATTAGTCCTCCTGGAACTGCCATTTCGTAAACATGCTACCGGGCTTTCCAGCAAGCCCCTGCACCTTGCCCAATTCCTAAAGCAGCCCAGGGAACTGCATTGAAAGCCTTTTAGATCCCCCTCTCTGATTGCAACAAGGGTGCCTGAAGCGCGAGGATCGTAGAGGAAAGAGTTTCCAGCTGGCAGATTTCCCTACATTTTGAGGGGAGGGGGGATCTGGCATGGAACAGCTTGTATCTAAAATTATTTTCCCACGCCCCTATTGGATTGGCTACCAAAAGTATAGTGCCATGTATGTGATAAATTCAGGAGTATGGCATTAGCTCATATTTCATGTTTTATTTATGAAATAAACCATCACATCCATTAGAGTTAAAGACATTTAATACTATTAAAGCGTTGGCAATGCTCTACTCCCACTTAACTTTCACATGATTTACATGGATTTTTGTGCCGCTAGCGCAAAGGCAACTGCACTCTCTGACACACCTTTGTTAAAATCAGATTAGATCTTTTACTTCGGTGACTTTTTCATGGATTGGTAAATTGGCAATGTGAAAGATAGTGTCGTAAATCCTCAATCTGATAACAGCAGAGTAAAAGCACAATATGGTAGAAATTTGCTGATATGCTAATCTTAATCATACTAAAAGCCAGAATTTGCAATTTTAAAAAGCAAGGAATTAGTCTTTAGAAGAAAAATATTTACGTTTTGAAGAAACTGGCCTGTATTTCAAACACTTATCAACCAAATTACTTGACAATCATCAGATACTGAATGAAAGATAATTCATCTTGAATTTGCTTTTAAGGCAAAATTATTCTACATTTTCTAGAAAGAGTTAGATACATATTCTACTTTTGAAGTAACTAAGATGCTACATTAATGCTTAATTTTCTTCTCTGGATCATTATTTCAGAGGACTAAAGTTCTATTTATAAAATATATAAGTCAAGGTTTATATACTTTTTAGCTTTTAATTGTTAGATTTCTATACTGCTTTTCATATAGGAACTCAAGGTAGAGTACATAGTACTTTTTCCTCTTATTCCTCCTTAACAATAACAACTCTGTGAGGTACACTGGATTGAGTGAGAATGCCTGGGATGAAGTCTTCCAATGAGTTGGATATATAGTGGTACCTCATGATACAAACCCCTCATGATACGAACCCCTCATGATACAAACACCTCGTGATACGAACCCGGGGTTCGGAAATTTTTTGCCTCTTCTTACAAACTTTTTTCGGCTTATGAACCCACCGCAGATAGCAAAATGGCGCTCCGCTGGGCGCCACTGCCCAGCTGTCACCTTTTAAAACAACCGGGGGGCTTCTCAGCGTTCTCCCGAACCGAAACCCGAACTTTTCGGGTTCGGGAGGCCGCCGAGAAGCGCCACCGCCCAGCTGTCACCTTCTGAAACAGCCGGGGGGCTTCTCGGCGTTCTCCCAAATGCCGAACCCGGACGTTCGGGTTCCGGAGGCTGCCGAGAAGCGCCCGGCTGTTTCAGAAGGTTACACCCAGGCGGCGGCGCTCAGCAGAGCGCCATTTTTGCGATCGCCGGCGGCGTTTTCGGCTGATCTGGAGGCTAGAAAGAAGGTGGGGAATCCCAATAGGGAATTCCATAGGCAGAGCTTTGACGTCATGAAGACGTCCGACCGCCTATGGAAAGCTCCGCCTATGGAATTCCCTATTGGGATTCCCCACCTTCTTTCTAGCCTCCAGATCGGCCGAAAACACCGCCGCTGATCGCAAAAATGGCGCTCCGCCAAGTGGCGGCGCCCGGCTGTAACCTTCTGAAACAGCTGGGCGCTTCTCAGCGGCCTCCGGAAACAAACCCGAACTTCCGGGTTCGGCGTTCGGGAGAACGCCGAGAATCCCCCCGGCTGTTTCCGAAGGTTATCAAAATTTATACTCTTAAGAAACTTCATATCCCAGCATACATTCTGTCCAACCACAAAGCAATATTTTACAATCTATAATGAAAACATTTTAAATGCAACAGGAACACATAAAGCAAACTTATTTCAACAATCCCCTCAAATAAATTTAGATTACTGTCTGAAACGTTTTAAAGTTCTCTCCACCCTTTTCTAGCAGAACAGTAGGGCATAAAAAGGAATGTCCATTATGAAAGCTGAAGAGAAGAAATTTATATTGTGAATTCACATGTAATATTTATTTATATATGTCATTATTAATTTCATCCAGCTTACGGTATACAAAAATAAGGCATCTGTCAAATCAAAGATTTGTTAATCTTATTTAGCCTTTTCTTTAAAAAATTGAATCATTCATCATCCCTTTTGTTTTCATCCTAGGTTATTTTGCCCCACATACCTGGCACTTAGACCACGTAGCTCCAATAAAAACAATCAAAACCAGAATGCACAATTCTTAACTTAGCTCTATTTAGCTCTCCAATAGCAAATTATATTAGAAATAGGAGGTGCTGCCAGCAGCTGCCACACTTGATTGGAAGTATTACAATGCTCAGAAATGAATACTACCATCATGTGGATTAGGTCTCAGTAGATTTGAAATGGTAATAACATTTAGTAGTTTTCACAACTGTTAAAGAAATTCTGGCAAGAAAATAGATTTTGAATTTGTTTTACCTAACATGTTTTGGGAGTAATGGTTCTATAAGTCATCCAAGTATAAACTGAAACAACATGTTTTCCCTCACATAGAAGGAAGAATCCAGGATGAGTTGTTCTAGCCCCATAGCTCTATGGACTGGGTTGAATTTTCTGAGGATCCGCCTCCCTTGTGACATTCCTCAGTCGCTCAATCCAATCTTCAGCTCATGGGCGTTTTCCCTTTTGCTCCTGTGAGCTTTAGGAATTTTGAGGACCTTTATGTTTTTTCCCCCTCCCCTTTCTTCCCATGGAATGACATTTTTGTTATTTTCTTTTACCTCTTCGCGACTTTGCCATCTGACTGTGAGTGCCTGCTCCCGAGCGGGCTGTTTGGTGAAAATTCTGTTGCTGGCTATCGGGGGTGCAAGAGGGACTACAAAGTTTACTCTGCCATTTCGGTCAATGGGAAACTGCTAGATTTCATTCGGTTTCTAAGTGGAGCCTTAGGCGATTTCTACTAGGGCTGTTTGCCATGGAGCCCTTAGCTGAGACTTTCATAGCTGCTTTGTGGTTGGCAGATCTGCCATTTAAGCCCTTAGGTTATTCGACTTCGGGCTGCCTTGTCCTTTGGCGCAATCACCACTTTGAGGCTGTCAGCTCTGCTGCTTGCTTTGTTAGGCTTTGGAATTTGGCACACCTGCCATTTTGAGCCCTTCAGCTGTTTGGATTGCCTTGTTAGGCCCTGGAATTTGGCACGAATACCATTTTTAGCACCAATGGCTTCTCATCTTGCTTCTTCAGCCAGGACCGTCATTTTGGCTTGCTGTCTCCAATGTCTACTATCATCGAAAGACATCCACAGCAGCTTAGAGGTGCATTTTGCCGCCTATGTCACCAGGAATGAGCGGAGTTGCTGTTGGTGGCTCCCCACTAGCTCAGGCACCTGTGTTTTGCCTACCTAGTTGGCCTATCAATCACCCCACCCTGGAGGATCCCTCTGGATCGAGTCTCCCTCAGCAATGGTCCAGTTCACCATCTAGACCCCTAGTAGTTCCAGCTAGCCGTCTGGAGGTTGAGCGGAGTCTCCTAGTCCAGGAGCAGCTTTCCACTGATGTTATCCAAACAATGCAGATGGCCTTCAACCACACAGATTTATCAGGTGACCTGGAGGACCTTTTGTGCCTGGTGCAGTGAGCACCAATTGGACCCTCGGGATGGTATTTGAGCATGTCCTAGACTTCCTGAAAGGTGGTCTCACTAAGGGCCTTTCTCCAAGCACACTGAGGTGGCATGTCGCAGCCTCTGGGGATCGGACTTCCCTGGCCCATCATCCCAGGGTCCGTCTTTTTCTGCGGGGGGCTTCTAATCTTAAGACACCGCCTGTTCACCGCTATCCCACCTGGGAGTCTGCCGAACCATCTTCTAATGGCCTCACCCTCTGTGCCCAGCGACTAACCATACTTCTGTTGACTGCAGATTCTCTATAATTTGTACACAAACATTTGTGAATGTTCCCAACAGGTTCTTTCTCCGCAATGAGAAATTCAATGACGACACGCTGCTTGTAACATACATCACTTACAGACGCCCTTTTGAAACACTGGTGCAGCTACGCTATCTGTCTGAAGAAATGCAAAATTTACACACGCACTCCTGACAATTCAAATAATGTATATCTAAAATTTCACATGCGTACCATTACTGTAGGCCAAGAAAAAAAATTGGTGCATTACTTTCTCATGCAAGCAAATTTGAAAAAATGAAAGAATAAACATAAAACACACAATAATTAATATATTAGAGCATGATAAAGCTAAATGTGACATGTACACTATAATTTTAATAAAGAGCCTACAGCCATGAGACAAATGCATATACATTTAGAATTTATACAATATACAAAATTTGACAACCAACATCGTCTTTTCTGAAATACCATTACTTGATCATCTCTGTTACTTCAAGCAGTTTGAAGACAGCCCAAAACTATGAAACAACTGTCACACGTACTAATAATTTTCTCATATGTTAACAGTTTTCTTTAATTAGTTTTGTACAACACATTTCGTTCAGTTCACAGCAACAAATATAGCAGCCTTAATTTCCTTGGCTGAAAATAGACCTGAACCTGGGTTTCTCATTGCCAGCCCAACACTTTAACCACTACCACCGTTCCCCATAAGCTGTGCGAGTGAGCACGCGTGTGCCCCAAAATACCCCCCCGCGCACCCTTTTCCACGGGCGCGCAATCCCCATCCCCCTGCCAGCCCGCAGGGGGGGCGGGGAGGCACCGGCAGTAGAAGGCGCTGCCCCCCGCCCGTCCAATCCGCCCCCTCTCCTCCTCTTCCGCCGAACTGCCTGCTTGAGCCTCCCGTAGCTCCACCCCGCTTCGCCCTGCCTATCATCCTCCGTTGTGTTTTTGGGGGGGAGCGGTGGGAAAGCTCTGTGCCGGCCAGGAAAGCCAGCTTTCCGAGAAAGCAGCGCACCTTTTAAACACGCTGCTTTTCTGCATCTCTTTCCTGGGGGGGGGGTGGCCTCCTCCCTCCCCCCTGCCCAGGAAAGAGTTGCAAGAAAGCAGCGCATTTGAAAAGCGTGCTGCTTTCTCGGAAAGCCAGCTTTCCTGGCCGGCACAGGGCTTTCCCGCTGCTCCCCCCCCCAAAAAACACAACGGAGGTCCAGGATGACAGGCGAAGCCGAGTGGAGCAATGGGAGGCTCAAGCTGGTGGCGGCACACCTCCGTTGTGTTTTCGGCTGGGGGGAGCAGGAGGACCTTCCT
Source organism: Erythrolamprus reginae (assembly GCF_031021105.1). Classification (NCBI taxonomy): domain Eukaryota; kingdom Metazoa; phylum Chordata; class Lepidosauria; order Squamata; family Dipsadidae; genus Erythrolamprus; species Erythrolamprus reginae. Next base: position 77,753,027 of record NC_091952.1, read on the forward strand.
GGCTTTCCGGGGCAGTTGGCTTGAGCCTTGTGCCAGTCAGCAAAGCCAGCTGCATGCTGGAGACATGGAAAGAAAGAAGGGAAAGAGAGGGAGGGAAAGAGGAGAGGACAGAAGGAGGGAAGGAAGGGAGAGAAAAGTGAACGCGAAGAAGAGAGAAAGGGAGGAAAAGAGGAAGGAAAGTAGAGATAAATATAAAGGGAGAGAGGGAGAAAGAGAGGGAGGGGAAGAGGGAGAAACGCAGCGTGTGTGGGGTGTGTGTGTGTGCCGCTGATGGTCCGGCAGCTGCAGCGTGGGGGGGGGAGGGGCGATGCTAAGGCAGTCCGTCCGTGGTGGGGCTGCAGGGCAGGCACAGCAGCCCAGGGAGAAAGGGGGAATTGAGATAAAGAGAGGGGTAGAGATGAAGGGAAAGAGGGAGAAAGGCAGGGAGAGAAAGATAGAAAGTCTGGATGTACCAATAGGTATGGTTAATTTATTATATTTGATTTGTTCTAGCACCCATTTAAGCACTGCAAACTATCTAAGATTAGCCTCTTACAACAGCTATTGCAAATTATAAATCTTTCCCTCTAGAAATACAAGATGTATTTGAGAATGGACAAAGACAAAGATGGAATGATCATCATCAATGTGAGAGACAGACCTGAGAAACTGTAAGGCGAGCCAGACTTTTTTGACTTATTAAATACATTTATGAATATATTGGATATTGATAATGTTTTTAATCTGAGACTGAGAAGACTAAACCTAAAGTTTTCAAATACATCTTGGTATTTCTAGAGGGAAAGATTTATAATTTGCAATGGCTGTTGTGAGAGGTTAATCTTAGTTAGTTTGGAGTGTTGAATGATTACTGTGTATTTGAAAATAAACTATTGAAAATATAGAATTATGGCTGCAAGAACTCGCTCATGTGTGATAGCGCACGCCCACACTTACTTTATTTGTTTGTTTGTTTGTTTATTTATTTATACTTTTATGCCGCCCAGTCCCGAAGGGACTGCCGCTCAGACACTATACTTTTCCGCCCACCCCGAAAAAAAATTAGAGGGAACACTGACCACTACACCAATTTGTTTTTTGTAAGTTAGAAAAAAAACATACGAATATCCAAATATCCAATAGATGTAAAGGAAACAGCATAACTGAAAGTGACAGATTGTGGCAGAAGAACATAAATAAAAAGGAATATTGTATGAACAATAATTAAATAAATATTGAAAATGCTAACTAAAAAGATCACTCAGTAAACAATCAATGGAAGGAATAAGAAGGAATCAAAGGATAATTACAGAATTTCTTGTACAGAATGATACTGTATTTTAGAAGCATATTATGAAAAGTTAGCCTTGAATATTATGTGGATGTTGAACTGGTATTTGTCTACTAATATGGATCATTCAAGTAAATTATTATAGTGTTTAGTAGTTTTCCAAACTTTTTCTGTACACAATCTTGTATACAACTAGCCAGATTGGTATTATCTTCAGAGGCAAAATAAAATGGTACCAACACACCCATATAAACTGAAAGTGTACAATGATGACTACTAATACAACTGGAAAGATATCACCCCACAGTTATTTACCTGGAAATTCCACAGTAGTAGATCTCAAGGGCATAGTTTAAGGGTATAGTTCTGATTGACCTTAAAAACTCTACAAGGAATTCAATAGCCACCTAATAATGCCATTATCTTTCTAGCCAGACTGATTTTCAATGCCTACCTTAAAGGAAACATAGATCGAATGCCTTGTTTAAAGGAGTTACTATGCAAGAAATGCAAAGTAAAAGATTTTAATTCAATAGAGAGAAAATAGGCGTTGATTGCTTACCTGAACGCCTCTTCTCGTACGGTGAGCGGGTACAGCAGTCACATGGGTTGCTCATGTCCAATCCGGTGGAACTGAGCCTAGTGTTAAAAAAGCTTGCCGGATCCGCCCCTTCCCCAGAATTCGCGAATCCATAGACTAGGCTCAGCTGTGAAGCTCTATAGTGTTCAACTCTCATAGTTAAAGGAAGAAAAGTTATAGGAAGGTAAAGAAGACACATACAAGGGCGGGAAGTGACTGCTGTACCCGCTCACCGTACGAGAAGAGGCGTTCAGGTAAGCAATCAACGCCTATTCTCCGTACTGAAGGAGCGGGTCCAGCAGTCACATGGGACATACCCAATAGATGGTCCCTAGGGTGGGATTAGATTGCTATCGTGTGAGATAACGGATTGGAGTACCCTTCTGCCGAAGGCAGCGTCCGCTGAAGCGTAAGAATCAATCTTGTAGTGCCTGATGAAGGAGTTTGGCGAGGCCCAAGTGGCTGCTTTGCAGACCTCCTCCAACGGGGCTTGAGTCGCCCAAGCGGCCGAGGTGGCTGCGCTCCTGGTGGAATGCGCTGTGATGTTCCTTGGAACTGAGAGGGAGGCCGACTCATAGGCCTTAGATATAGTCCCTCTGATCCAACGGCCTATTACTGTTGAAGACACTTTGGCACCCATGACTCTGGGGTGATAGGCTATAAAAAGTGCTTCTGACCTCCGAAAAGGTCCTGTGCGTTGGATATAGATTCTCAGCGCTCTAATGAAATCCAGGGTGTGCCATCTAATTGCCAAAGGATGGTCTCGTTGGAGGGAGAAAGAAGGTAGAACAATATCCTGAGTTCTGTGGAACATGGAACTGACCTTGGGTAAGAAGGTGGGGTCCAGTCGCAAGACTACCTTGTCTTGATGGAATTGACAAAGGTCCTGCCTGATTGAGAGGGCAGCCAGCTCCGAAATGCGTCGGGCAGAGGTAATAGCCACCAGGAATGCTACTTTAAAGGATAGGTACCTGAGGGACGCCGATTTTAAGGGTTCGTATGGTGCCTGCGTGAGGGAATGGAGAACCCGTGGCAAATCCCAGGATGGATACCTGTGGACCCTGGAAGGTCTGAGGTTGGCTATGCCCTTGAGGAATTCCTGAACTGCTGGGAAGGATCGGAGAGGCTGTCTGCGGGGGGCCCCTAGGACAGATGAAATGGCTGCCAGATGACGCCGGAGGGTGCTGGTGGAAAGTCCTTTATGGAAACCTTGCATAAGGAAGGAAATGATTCTGTGTATGGGAATGCACAGGGGAGAGAGGCCTTCCTGTAGACACCACTGGTGAAACTTGGACCACGTGTGGTCGTAGATTCGATTGGTCGAGGCCCTCCTGGCCTTCAAAATGACCTCCACTGTATCGGGGTCGTGAACACGCAGTTCTAAGTCTCTCCTGATAACAGCCAGGCGGTGAGGTGGAACCACTCCGGGTCTGGATGGAAAGAGGCCCCCTGCCGCAGCATATCCGCCGAAACGGGGAGTTGCCAAGGGTCCTGGATGGACAACTGTTGGAGATCCGCGAACCAGGGCCGGCGGGGCCAATGAGGGGCGATTAAGATTACCCGGGCCCTCTCGGTGAGGACCTTGTGAATCACGTCCGGGAGAATTGGAATTGGAGGGAATGCGTAAAGTAGGCCTGGAGGCCAGGGGCTCCGGAGGGCATTGATTGCTTCCGCTCCCGGGGATGGAAATCTGGAAAAGAAGCGAGGGAGTTGGGCGTTCGCGTTGGTCGCGAAGAGATCCAGGATTGGTAGACCGAACCTGAGGCTGATTTGATGGAACAGGTCTTGATGGAGGTTCCACTCTCCTGGGTCTAACGTTGCTCGAGATAGCCAATCCGCCTGGACGTTGAGGCTCCCCGAGATGTGGTCGGCTAGGAGCGACCGAAGATGTTTTTCCGCCCAAAGGCCTAACTTGAGGGCCTCCCTCATGAGAGCCTTGGATCTCGTGCCCCCCTGTCTGCAGATATGGCTTTTCGTGGCAATGTTGTCGGTGAGAATGAGAACGTGCCGGTTGGGGATGCGAGGAGAGAATTGCTTCAGAGCCAGGGAGACGGCTCTTAACTCTAGCCAATTGATTGGCTTGGAAGCTTCCTCCGGAGACCACGTGCCCTGGGCTATCATCCCCTGGGCGTGGGCTCCCCATCCCGATAGACTGGCATCTGTGGTGATGACAAATTGATCCGGGCACCTGAACGGGGATCCTTTGTCCATGGCCGGAGACTTCCACCACTTGAAGGATCTGCGAACCATTGGTGGGATGACAATGCGACGATTTGAGTTGCTGTGCCCCGATCTCTGAAAGGGTAATAGGAGCCACTGAAGTTCCCTAGCATGAAGGCGAGCCCAGGGAATGATGCCTATGCATGACACCATCTTCCCCAAAAGGGAAGACAAGATTACTATGGATACTGAAGGCTTTGATAAAATGCCAGAAATTAACTCCCCTATACTGAATTTTCTCTCGGGAGAGAGAAACACCTGGGAGGATTCTGAATTAATAATGGATCCCAGGTGTAAGATGGATGTGGAAGGTTGGAGATGACTTTTATCAAAATTGATGGAAAATCCATGGTCCTGAAGGACTGACATGGTGATAGAAAGGTCTGTTTTCACTTTCTCTAGGGAGTTCCCATGAATCAAAATATCATCAAGATAACATAAAATGTGGATGGGAGACGCCCGGATATAGGCCGCCAGGGATCCCAAGAGCTTTGTAAAGACCCGAGGGGCCGAGGAAAGGCCAAATGGCATCGCCCTATACTGGAAATGCCTGCCTTGAAAGGAAAAACGTAAAAATTTTCTGTGGCATTTGGCTATAGGAATGTGAAGGTAGGCCTCAGTAAGGTCTAAAGAGGCCATGAAATCTCCCGTGTGGATGGCGGCCAAAATAGAAGATAAGGAGTGCATCTTAAACTTTCTATATTTGATGAATAGGTTCAGCTTCTTTAAATCCAAAATAGCTCTCCAACCTCCGGAGGACTTTGGAACCATAAATAGAATGGAATAAAAACCTAGGCCCTTCTGACCGGCAGGAACCGGTTGAATGGCTCTGATGGACAATAAGTGAGAAATAGCCTCCTCCATACGGTTACAATCTGAGGAGGACCTGGGAGAAGGGCAAGAAATAAAACGTTTTGGGGGGGGAGAAATAAACTCTAAAAGAAGGCCAGTTTGAACCGTGTCAATGACCCAAGGGTCCTTGGAAGTGAGACGCCAATTAGAGGCGAAATGGGCTAGGCGACCCCCTATGGGAATAGAAGAAAAATTACCATCTAGGTTTCTTTGAAGCCCTGTTAGAGGACGCTCCCCTTTGGAAGCGAAAACCTCTGCCCCTGGGGTTCCTACTTTGGGAACGAAAGCGGGGGGAATACTGACCTGGAGATCTCTGATAGGAAGCCGCTTGGTCTTGCTGGCGCCCTGGGCGACGAAAGGACTGCGTTTTGGTAGCCTTTTTGGTAGTTGGACCCAAAACTTTCTTCTTGTCCGTGGTTTCCGTGAGGAGTGGATCCAGAAGATCACCGAAAAGAAGGTCGCGCTTTAAGGGTCCCTGGGATAACTGCCACTTCTGGCGTACTCCCGCTTGCCAAGGGCGAATCCATAGGAGTCTTCTTGCCGTTGTAGAAGCTGCAATAGACTTAGCAGAAAATCTAGTAGATTGCAAGGTGGCATCGGCCACGTACTGGGCAGCTGCAAAGACCTTGTTGAAGTCTTGTTGACCTCTCAAGTCATCGGGAGGAATATGCTGTTGAAGTTGGCGAAGCCACAGAAGCATGGCTCTGGAGAAAAAAGAAGCCGCTGCAGAACTTTTAATGGCCCAGGAATCTGCGGTGAATCCTCTTTTGAGCATTTGTTCAATCCGCTTGTCCTCTGGGCGAAGGACTTCCTCTGCTTCGCCTGGCACAGCCGCCGCCGAGTGAAGGATCTTGACAGGTTCATCCGGTTTAGGAAAAGATAGGAGCTCCTCATAGGAAGAGGAAAGTTTGTACAATTTTCTATCCTTGGTAGAGGGGTTAAGGCCAGAGGCTGGGAAATCCCACTGTTTAAGTAAAGCATCTTTAAACAATTTAGGCATAGGAATTACCTCATTATCCTCCTGTTCCTCTGTGAAGTAAGGTAAATTTTCCTCCGGGGGATCAGTGGATGTGGAGGCCTGTTTCTCCTGGGCCGCTAATCCCGTAGAAATTCTAGCTTTGAGGAGGAGAGATTTGAACAATTGAGAAGGAAAAATAGTAATTGGAGAAGGAACCTTTATTTGGGATTCCTCATCATCTGAGAGGCCTTGAAAGGGATCCTCATCCTCCTCCATATCCTCATATTCGTCCTGAGAGGAATCTGAATCATCCTGAATAGGAGCTCTAACCGCTGGGGAAGAACCCAAGGGGCGGGAGGGACGAGGAAGAGGAGGAGGTAGGGAAAGCTCATTGATGGAAGAGAGTTTGGCATCAATGGCCTTGGACAACACAGAAAAAATAGATTGGAATTCAGGAGGTAAATTAGAAATATCAGCAGGAATGGCAGAAGAATTCCTGAAGGCCTGGGAGGATCCTGGCTGGGGGGAATCTTCAATAATATCTGGTTCCTCTGGACCTATTCCCCATAGGTTAGGCTGGGGTCTGTCTAGGTTTGGCTCATCCAGAGATAACACAGGGACCCCAGAAGGAGGCAGACTAGAAGCCTCTGGGGGGTCTTGACTATTGAGTACTTGGGCTCATGGATTCTTTGTAGGGCTAGGTCCCTTCTCTTCTCAGCCCTGGTGACCTTGGTCGAGGGGCGGGCCCCTGGAGAAGAGGAGGAGGAGGCCTGGGGAATACTAGTAATCTCATCGCCTGTAGGCCTGGCCTCTCTGGGACCTTTAGTTGTGCCTCTCTTGGGAAAAGTAGCCATAGTCTGACAATTAACAGAAGACAAGGCTGAGCCAATAACTGAATAATTAGGGAGAAGAATTCAAGGACTTCCCAAGAGGAATGGATCCTGCTCCGAGGCCTCGGAGCTGCTGAGACTTGAGGTCAATCTGGGCAAACCCAGAGTTCGTGTCCCCAAATCCAGCGGGGCCAGCCTCCCTAAACTTTTAAATTAAAGTAAACCAAGGCACTCTGGTTGGAGGCTTAGCCGGTGGAGAATTAAGCCTGGGCGTCCCAAAGCCCACTCCGGGATCCACGCGGTGGACTGAAGCCTACGCGGCTGGCAGGAGGCCAACACGAGAGGCCTAAATTTTAAAAAGGGCGCGAAGGCCTTCGCGCCGAAAAAAAATCGCTCCGTAATAGAATTCTTAAAGGAGAAGCGATCGACTAAGTCCAGGAGACTAGAAGCGTCTCACTCCGCAGGAGGTATTATTTTAAGCCCTTTAATAGTAATACAATAAGGAATCAATAAATCAATACTTGCACCAAAACCTCCAGGCCAAAGGATTAAAAGAATCCACAAGCGGCAGCAGGAATCGTAACCGGCAAAACCGCCGGGGGAAAACGAAACCGCAACTTCTCCAAGGAAAAAAGCCGAGCCACAAACGGCTGGCGCTATTAGTGCAAGTAAATAATAAAGATAAAACAATTCTTACTACTCTGGAAGGAAAAGATCGAAGGGAAGGTGTTAGAATGTTGAACGAGCTATCACAATACAACCGCAGGATATGCGAACTGAGCGAATTCTGGGGAAGGGGCGGATCCGGCAAGCTTTTTTAACACTAGGCTCAGTTCCACCGGATTGGACATGAGCAACCCATGTGACTGCTGGACCCGCTCCTTCAGTACGGAGAAATGTATTCTATTTGACTATGAAAGTATCTACCTGCAATACCAGCTCTGGGATTTATTTAAAGATTTTGTTATTTAATAAGTCAAATGAATAGATGGTTCTAAACCCAAGATTACTGGTGCCATGGGATGATATGCTACATCTTGTCCTTTCTTGTACCCCAGTCTCTTCTTGTATTTGATATTGGCTCTTTGTTCCAATTCTTGTTCCAAGAATTGAGAGAGGGAGGGCCATTTTCAACATGGGTTAAAAAGAACTTAATGAATCCCAGAAAATAGCATGCTCAGTAAAAGCATTCCCCCGTGGTTTTCCACATAAATTATGTGAACATACCATCAAAACATGATGATTTTTATTTTCATAAATAAGGCCATATGTCAGTTAAAACAGAAAATCTGTACTCAACTCTGATGTGGCTTACATAATACATTTTAATTGGATGTTACTTTAATGTAAACAGCTTTATATAAAACCTGCAGTAAAAGGAATTCCTTTTAAATTGTCAAATATTAGTCTCTAACTTAAGTTGATATACTCTATGTAGCATTTGCAATGCAGATAATCAGCAACAGGATTTTAATTCTGCAGAAAAATTCAACAAATATGATCACTAACTCAGAGCAGCAATCAGAAACCTAATCTTGATGACCAGCAATAAAATAGGAGGAACAAACACATCATAGGACATTGAGTCCTATAGCATCAGAGGATAAATTAGGTTGAGATGATGCATCACTTCCAGGGACTGATTAGCCACATGCATGAGTATGCAATAGGATCAAAGTAATTTTACTTATACAATGGTACCTCAAGATACGAACCCCTCGTCTTACGAACAACTCATGATACGAACCCGGGGTTCAGAAAAAATCTGCCTTTTCTTACGAACTTTTTTCGAGTTACGAACGCCAAACCCGAACTTCCGGGTTCGGCGTTCGGAGGCTCCTAGGAAGCCGCCCGGCTGTTTTAAAAGGTGACAGCCGGGCTGGGGGGCTTCCCAGCAACCTCCCGAACCCCGAACTCTTGCCGAACTTCCGGGTTTGGGGTTGGGGGGGGTGCTGGGAAGCCCCCCAGCCCGGCTGTCACCTTTTAAAACAGCCGGGGGGCTTCCCAGCAGCCTCCCGAAGCCGAACGCGGAAGTTCGGGTTTGGCGTTTGGCTTCGGGAGGCTGCTGGGAAGCCGCCCGGCTGTTTTAAAAGGTCACAGCCGGGCTGGGGCGCTTGCCAGCAGCCCCGACTCCCCACCGCTCACCCATGGCCGGCAGAAGATCGCTCTTGCCTGGCTTCCCCGCGAGGCACCAGGTCAGCATTCTGTGCGGGTGGGCGGCGGGGAAGCCAGTGGCTGTGGCAGCTGCTGCAGGAGGCTTTCCCCCTCCTCGTCCACCGCCCGCCCGCCCAGAATGCTGACCTGATGCCTCGTGTGAAGCCGGGCAAGAGCGATCTTCTGCCGGCCATGGGCGAGCTACAATAGGCTTCCACGTCCTTCGCCCGTGCCTGGCGGGAGGTGAAGAGTGCTTTGCCCAGTGCAAAGTTGACAGCAAGCAGCTCCGCAGTCGCCGAAGGAGGCTTAACCGCACCCCTCTGTCCCACCCATCGCCCGTGGCCAGCAGAAGAGCGGGGATAGGCAGGAGGAAGTTATGCCGGATACGGGCGATGGGTGGAACAGAGGGGTGGGGTTAAGCCTCCTTCGGCGACCTCGGAGCTGCGCGGCTTTGTCTTTTGCTGGGAGGGCAAGTGAAGCGCCGGATCTCCTGCCTTTTGCCCAGCCAAACCCCCAAATGTCTCCGCTGTAGCAGCTGCTACAATAGACTTCCACGCCTTTCGTCCGTGCCTGGCGGGAGGTGAAGAGTGCTTTGCCCAGTGCAAAGTTGACAGCAAGCAGCTCCGCAGTCGCCAAAGGAGGCTTAACCCCACCCCTCTGTCCCACCCATCGCCCGTGGCCGGCATAACCTCCTCCTGCCTATCCCCGCTCTTCTGCTGGCCACGGGCGATGGGTGGGACAGAGGGGTGTGGTTAAGCCTCCTTCGGCGACTGCGGAACTGCGCGGCTTTGCCTTTTGCTGGGAGGGCAAGTGAAGCGCCGGATCTCCTGCCTTTTGCCCAGCCAAACCCCCAAATGTCTCCGCTGTAGCAGCTGCTACAATAGACTTCCACGCCTTTCGTCCGTGCCTGGCGGGAGGTGAAGAGTGCTTTGCCCAGTGCAAAGTTGACAGCAAGCAGCTCCGCAGTCGCCAAAGGAGGCTTAACCCCACCCCTCTGTCCCACCCATCGCCCGTGGCCGGCATAACCTCCTCCTGCCTATCCCCGCTCTTCTGCTGGCCACGGGCGATGGGTGGGACAGAGGGGTGTGGTTAAGCCTCCTTCGGCGACTGTGGAACTGCGTGGCTTTGCCTTTTGCTGGGAGGGCAAGTGAAGCACCGGATCTCCTGCCTTTTGCCCAGCCAAACCCCCAAATGTCTCCGCTGTAGCAGCTGCTACAATAGACTTCCACGCCTTTCGTCCGTGCCTGGCGGGAGGTGAAGAGTGCTTTGCCCAGTGCAAAGTTGACAGCAAGCAGCTCCGCAGTCGCCAAAGGAGGCTTAACCCCACCCCTCTGTCCCACCCATCACCCGTGGCCGGCATAACCTCCTCCTGCCTATCCCCGCTCTTCTGCTGGCCACGGGCGATGGGTGGGACAGAGGGGTGGGGTTAAGCCTCCTTTGGCGACTGCGGAGCTGCTTGCTGTCAACTTTAAAATGCCGCAGAGGCTCTGGAGCGCCGCCTGGTCTTCGCAGCACTGGCTTTCGCCCTTCTTGCGTTCGCGAGCTTTCATTCCCAGGAAGCTCTCCGAGCTCGGGAAGGATCCCACGGTCAGTCGGCTGCGGGCGAGAGGAAGGCGAATGCGGTCCGGAGGCTGGGAGGGAGGCGGAGAAAGGGATCAATGTAAAAGCGCTGGGCTGGGAACGTCTTTGGCCAATTAGGTCCTGGAGCGTGGAGGCTGCCTCCCTCCTCCTCCCGTATTCCGCCTCCCTTCCCTTTGAGTCATTGCAGCCGGACAGTAACTGTCTACCCAATCCACCCATGAGGCTCCCTCTGGGCAGTCTGCACTGTCTCTCCCCCCCCCCCGTCTCCCCCCTCCTCTACCCACCCCCGAACGATCTGAATGCCGGCAGCAATGAGGCAAAAGGGGTGAGTTTTCTGCTTGCACGCATTAATCGCTTTCCCATTGATTCCTATGGGAAACATTGTTTCATCTTACGAACTTTTCACCTTACGAACCTCGTCCCAGAACCAATTAAGTTCGTATCATGAGGTATCACTGTACCTAGATTTAATTCTGGAAACAAAAAGTCAAACTGTTCAGTACTGAATCTGCGGTTCAACTGTTCAAACTGTTCAGTACTGAATCTGCCCAAAAGGTATCTGCCGCCCCGAGTCTGCGGAGAGGGGCGGCATACAAATCTAATAAATTATTATTATTATTATTATTATTATTATTATTATTATTATTATTATTATTATAGATCAGTGATGGTGAATCTTTTTTGGTTCACGTCAAAAGGGGGGGAGACCAGGGGGGTCACATGTGTGCATGCCCACACCCATAATTCCATGCGCCCCCCCCAAGCATGCACAAGTAACACACACACACCCCACTCCCAGCATGCTGTGGCACGCCTGTTTTTTGCTCTCCCCAGGCATCAGAGCCTTTCTAGGAGCCTGGGGAGGGCAAAAACACCCCCACCCCCGGAAACCCTCCCTAGGCCAAAAATGGCCTATTTGCCAATTCCGGTTGAATCAGAAGTTCTCTTTTTTTGCTCTCCCAAGGCTTCTAGGAGACTGAGAAGGGCAAAAACAGCTTTCCCCGGAGACCTTCTGGAGGCCAGAAATGGCCCATTTCAAGTTGGACCTGAGCTTGCGTGCCCACTGATATGGCTCTGCTGCCATTTGTGGAACATGTGCCATAGGTTCACCATCATGGGTATAGATGTTTTCTGCATATATGTGACATTTTATTTAAAAGTTATAAAAACTGCATTTTAAGCATTTAAATGCACATTTGAGAGTTGAACATATCTCATAGATAAGGGGCAGTGGAGGCATAGACACGCCTCCGCTGCCAACGATTTCCAGCTTTTGTCAAAGATGTAGTGACAGACCTGAGGTATTTCTGCTCTAATGGTACCCACTCCTGGACTCAGGACCAGATGGTCTACGGGGTGGGCCTGGATTGTCTCTTAGCACAGTGTTTCCCAACCTTTTTTGAGCCGCGGCACATTATTCATATTTTCAAAATTCTGGGGAACACTGAAGGGGGGGTGGGGGGCGGGGCTAAAGAAAAGTTTGGACAAAAAAAAAATCTCTTCCTCCATTTCACTCTATTTCTCCCTCCCTCTTTCTCTCTCTTCCTTCCCTTCTTTCTCTCTCTCCATCCCTTTCTTTCTTCCTCTTTTTTGCTCTTTCTCTCTCCCTCCTTCCCTCCCTCCATGTCTTTCCCTCTCCCTCCTTCCCCCCTCTCTTTCTCTCTCTTGCTTTCTTTCCCTCTCTTTCTCTTTCTCTCTTTCTCTTATTCTCTCTCCCCTCCTTTTTCTCTCTCTCTCTTTCTCTCTCGTTCACCATGCCGGCAACAGAGAGAAAAAGAGAGAGAGAGAGAGCTGGAGAGAGAATGGAGGGCGCCGTTGTCTTCGCCTCCGCCCGCCGGCTCTGCAGCTAAGAGGCAACAGCAGCCATCAGCCTCCTCGCCCTCCCAGACGTTCCCAGCGCCCAGCCACGCGCCGCCTCCCGTTAGCCCAGCTGACCTTTCCCTGCTGCCGTTTTCTCTTCATGGCGCAAAGCCACACAGTCCCGGACTCCCGGATCGCTCGCTTTTCCGGCCAGCAAGCGCAGATGGCTTTGCTGACCGGAGAAGCGAGCGAGCGCCATGAAAACGGCAGCAGGGAAAGGTCGGCCGGGCTAACGGGAGGCGGCGCACGGCCGGGCGCTGGGGACGTCTGGGAGGGCGAGGGGAGCCGGCGGGCGGAGGCGAAGACAACGGCGCCCTCCATTCTCTCTCCGGCAGCGAAGGAGAGGGGGCGGATCACGCCCCAATACAGGAGGCGGCGGCGGAGGAGGAGGAGGAGAGTGGGCGGATCGGACGGGCAATGGGGCAGGGCAGAGAAGCCAGGGGCGCGTTTGGCCAGAGGCACCGTGGGGAGGCAGGGGCGGCCGCAGCTCCCTTTACTCCTACTGCCGGACCTCCCCGCCCCTGCCTCCTTTTTCCCGCCTTCCTTCTTTGGGGCCCAGCCGGAAACAGCTGCATCGGGCAGTAGCCGGGGGACAGTTCCGAGTGGGAGCTCCAGGTTGGAGGCACTGGCGGTCCGGCACTGGCAGTGCCCCGCCCACCTGGAGCTTCCTGCGGCACACCTGACCGTGTCTCGCGGCACACTACTGTGCCGCGGCACAACGGTTGGGAAACGCTGTCTTAGCACACCGAGAAGGGGCGTATCAGGTAAAACCAATGTCCCTTCTCCAATGTGCTGACGAGAGAATCCAGGATTAGGACATGCCAAAGCTGGCTTGTACTATGAGTGGCAAGAGTCTGGTCTAGAGTCCCTGGTTCAGTGTACGCCCTCTAGACAACTCACTTGTCAAAAGCTGGTTGGTAAATCCACAGTAACTGAATTTAAACATGCCTGGGATAAACATATATCCATTGTAAGATAAAATATAGGAAATAGTATAAGGGCAGACTAGATGGACCATGAGGTCTTTTTCTGCCGTCAGTCTTCTATATTTCTATATAAGCTGGTCTGTCGCTCCTGGGAGAGACACCACACAAGATAGTGCCCATGACTCCTCTCAGGTGGAGCAAACGGTTGGTCAGTGACAGGTGGCTTTTATCCATGTTGATTGAAAATATGTGGTCCTGTAGGAGCAGGATCATGACCTGCAGATCTTCCCTCGCCCGGAGGCCAGAGGAGCACTGAATCAAAATATTGTCCATATAGCATTGCACATGCACTGGAAGTGTCCAAAGGTGTGCCAGCAGAGCTGCTAGCAGTTTGGTCAATGCCCTGAGTGCAAATAAGAGGCTGAATGGCAGGGCCCGCAAAGTAGAATAGGCGTTGGATAATCACCTGAACACCTCTTCTCACATGTGGAATGGGGAAAGTAGTCGCGTGGGTAAGCTCCGTGTCCTATCCAATCAGGGCCGAGCCTGCAGTCTTTTTAAATACAACTGGATCCGCCCCTTTCCCAGATTTCACGAATCCGTAGACTTGGCTTGTTCATGGTGGCTCACAACTTAGTTGACTCTCGGCCTGAGGTAAGTTAAAGAGATAGTAAGGTATAGAATAGGGAATGACTACTGTCCCTGTTCTATGTATGAGAAGAGGCGTTCAGGTGAGTATCCAACACCTATTCTCCATACTTGTAAATGGGCCAATAGTCACATGGGACATACTCAAGAGATGTGTCCCAATAGGGAGGGAATAACCCCTAAAGATCATGAATGATCACACTCTGGAGGACTCTCCGGCCAAAGGCCACATCTGTGGAGGGTATTTTGTAGTGACAGATGAATGAGTTGGGAGAAGACCAGGTGGCTGCTTTGCAGACTTCCTCCAATGGAGCTTGGGTAGCCCATGCTGCTGAGGATGCTGCGCTTCGGGTGGAGTGAGCAGTAATGCCTCTAGGAATTGGCATGGTAGTTGTTTCGTACGCGTTGGCAATAGTACTTCTTATCCACCTGCCCAAAATTGTGGAGGAGACCTTGGTGCCTAACAACCTGGGATTGGTAGGCAATGAAGAGGGACTCAGATTTATGGAACGCTGTAAGAGAATCCAGGAATCTTTCTAACTACAGGGTCAAATTTTGACATCTGTTCAAGCAAGGGACTGAGTCAAAAGCTGGGGACGTTTGGCAGCCGAGGTGTGTCAGACAGACTCAGTTCAATGAGCTACGAGACCGCATTAACCCATTCCTGGATTCTCTCGTCAGCACACTGGAGAAAGGGCATGTTTGGGAAACCTTGCATTTAATTTCACTTACTTAATTTGTATATAAATGTGCTTTTTAGATCACTAAAAATAACACTACTGCCCTCCTCTGTAAGGTGCTTATTTCCCCTCCCTGATAAATCTGCATTAGATTTAAACTATACTTATAAACAAATTAACCTGGAAGGTAAATTGCTAAAACTGATTTCAACATAACTGCCATGTAAAAAGATAGAAAATTAGAATAATTACAAATGGTAAAGGCCAAATTCTTAAGCACATTAAACTGTCAGGTGTTGATCATTTATTCTGAACAGTTTTAATTCCTGACATTATTTTACAACATGAGACTCTGTTAAATATCAATGCATTTGGGCCTATGAATATTTTAGCTGCATTCATATATCAAAAGCAACCGAATGGATGTTATCCCTAACTAAATTAATGCCTGTCTTAACTTTCAAAGAATCTGGCGTGGAATACAGAAAAAAATGTATGTAAATGCTCAAATCAAATCTGCATCTAAAAGTCTGTCTTCAGTAGGTTTTTTTATCATGTAAATTTTTAGAACTCATTCTAAATGTGTTACAAGTAGTGTGCCACAAGGGTCTGTTCTGGGTCCTATTCTTTTTAATATGTTTGTGAGTGACATAGGGGAAGGTTTGGTAGGGAAGGTTTGCCTATTTGCCGATGACTCTAAAGTGTGCAATAGGGTTGATATTCCTGGAGGGGTCTGTTATATGGTAAATGATTTAGCTTTACTAGATACAAAATGGTCAAAGCAATGGAAACTGCAGTTTAAAATTAATGTTTCCAAATGTAAAATAATGCACTTGGGGAAAAGGAATCCTCAATCTGAATATTGCATTGGCAGTTCTGTGTTAGCAAAAACTTCAGAAGAGAAGGATTTAGGGGTAGTGATTTCTGACAGTCTCAAAATGGGTGAGCAGTGTGGTCGGGCAGTAGGAAAAGCAAGTAGGATGCTTGCTTTTCCTACTGCCCAAGAACAAGGGGACACAATCTGAAGTTAGTTGGGGGAAAGATCAAAAGCAAAGTGAGAAAATATTATTTTACTGAAAGAGTAGTAGATCCTTGGAACAAACTTCCAGCAGACATGGTTGGTAAATCCACAGTAACTGAATTTAAACATGCCTGGGATAAACATATATCCATTGTAAGATAAAATACAGGAAATAGTATAAGGGCAGACTAGATGGACCATGAGGTCTTTTTCTGCCGTCAGTCTTCTATGTTTCTATATTTCTATCCCAAAATGTTGATCAGACTCTGGCTATAAGGTGGGTTTGTGGCAAGCAACTTAGCATAATTTATTTTGAACTGGCTCTTTAAGAATGAATTGGACCACCAACACAGTACTTAGTGGCATCTACTGCAAATCTTTTCCTGTTGCAAGTTTTCGTACATCATTATGGCTTTTATAATGACAGCAGTGTAAATCAGCAAAACAAATCTGCCTCCAACCTTCTGTGTTCATCTACCAAGCAAACTTTAAAACTTCAATACTGGGCGGCAACAATAACGCATTTGCAAAGAAATCAATCTTCGTCTCTTCTCCTGATTTATTTGTATTTCAATGAATACTGTCTAGAGCACAATGAAAGGGAGAGAACAATAATTCATAGCACCAAAGCCACAAAGTTTCCTCTAATAGCTAAATTAGATTAGTATGGAATGGCATAAATAAACCCATTTAAACCAAAGTTGCAGTTTCAATCAGCACAGAAAGAAATGCCTTACAATTTTACGGCTATGAAATATACAGTTTTCCTGTTCATCCATTAAGTTATAGTAGGTTACAGACATGCAAGTGAAGCAGAAATTGATCAGATATTTCTAGCTAGAAAGAAGGGTTGTTTTACACAGCATAAATGTTGAGTCAACATAAAAATAACACTCGGTAAATGAAGTAGTCATTGAAATTGGAAATTCCAGGGACAAGATATAAACCTTGTTTTAGGAATTGTTAAAATGATAGCTCTTTTCTCGTTAAAAGCAGACTTTACATGTCATTATCAACTGACTATCAAGGTTGAAAAGGAGGACAATTAGACCTGCCAGAAAAACACTTAAATTTATTTATTTATTTTATTTATTTATTGGATTTGTATGCCGCCCCTCTCCGGAGACTCGGGGTAGTGATTTCTGACAGTCTCAAAATGGGTGAACAGTACATTCAGGTGGTAGGGGAAGCAAGTAGAATGCTTGGCTGCATAGCGAGAGGTATAACAAGCAGGAAGAGGGAGATTGTATAGAGCACATTTGGAATACTGTGATCAGTTCTCGAGACCTCACCTACAAAAAGATATTGATAAAATTGAACGGGTCCAAAGATGAGTTACAAAAATGGTAGAAGGTCTTAACTATAAATAAACCTGGAGATATTATGAGAAATGTATAACCATGTTCTTCTGTAATTCCTCCTTTTCTCCCCCATTAATAGCCCACTCAGACTGGATTTTTATATTTAAAAAAGAATATTTATAGAAAATATAGAAAAGGTCATTTTTTCTTTCTTTCTATGTCCCTTTCTGGTTATCAATCTACCCTTACATAACTGATAAATTAGAGGCAACCATTGTAAGCTATGAGGATATAGAAAATCTAATTTGTTTGTATACATACAGGTGAATGATGGACACAAATCTCTAGAAATACCAAACAGCATGTCCATGTATATAGATGCTTCTTTAAGAAAAAAATGCTTCCCTCTTCTTTCTCAGTAGTCTCATTTGCTAATTCCTTTTCAATCAGTTGGAGCCCTGTTCCCATTGAGGTCTCCATTTCTAACCATTTTAAAAGCATTTTACATCTGACATGCACAACTATGTTGAGGATTAAGTTACCCTAAAAGTTGGCCTAAGGTTTTTTTTTTATAAGATATGCGAACAAGACTGCTTAGTTACGGCTTTGTCACTCTCACAACTCTATCACTCCAACCACAGCAATACACTTATTGAATATTGCAAGAAAATGACTTTTGTATATACAATTTATTGAGGTAACACACCAGAAAATATTTGAATCACACTGATGTATTGTGAACATTTCAATCCCTTTCCAGCAGCAATCTTGGCAACGCTGCAAATATAGCAATGATTCAGCTGGCAGGTCACAATAGATCATTGTGGCCAATTTAGAAAAACCACTCCTAACAAGTCCCCTTTTCCAGAAACCAATATACATTTGGAAAGTGGATTATTAAAGCCAGGGAAAGTATAACACAGCAGTTGAACAGAATTTTTGGAAGAACAATTTGAATTTTTTTTTTCATAAGGTTTAATAATTAGATAAAAACCAGTACCGTGACAAAAGTTATTAGCAATTATGGTTCAATTTAACAGGACTTTTTTTTTCAATGATGTTTTCATAGACACAGTTGAATGAATACAATTTGGGAACATGTAATTATGTATATCCGTATCTTGTGAAACTAATTCTACACCAATTGTTTTGACATTTTGGCACATTTAACTTAAAATGTGCTTCCTTGCTCCTCGGTGAACTTTTTGCTTCAGGATTTGCTTCATTACAAAGATGCCTTATTTTTTATATTAAAAAAAATTTCAATGTAGGATATGTATGAACAATGTGACCTCTATGTCATCATCAAACTACTGCAAAAGCAACTAGAAGACAGGACAATCTAGAGCACATAAAGGAGGCAACATAAGAAGAGGATGTAGCTAGGGTGACACCATCCCCTTGTGTCTGGTTGCTAAGCTTGAACATGTGTTTTCCATCTGTAGGAGAGCAGAGCCTTGGCATCCACACCCATTCTCTTTGTGCTTTGTTCCCCTCATCTCAAGCATAGGTGAACCAATCAACTGAAAATAATTGCTGTCTTAATTGAGAGACCATGCAATCCAAAGAACAGCAATCCAGGACATTGCACACATGCTATTTCTGCTTTGGAATACTGGTTCTACTTATATCAGTCCTGTGGGTTCCTTTCTATATAGTTAGCAGGTAGAGCAGCTGCTCCCAACCTTTTGAGCACTAGGGACCGATTCCATGAAGAGAGGTTCCCATGGATGGGGCTTCACTTCTTTGAGTGGCCCAGTTTCTGGAGTCCTGGTCCATGGCCCAGGGGCTGGAGACTCCTGGGATAGAGGATGGACAGGAGTCTTTGTCTGTATTTACTACTGCTCTGTCTATTGGGGGTAGTGATTTCTAACAGTCTCAAAATGGGTGAACAGTGTGGTCAGGCGGTAGGGGAAGCAAGTAGGATTCTTGGCTGCATAGCTAGAGGTATAACAAGCAGGAAGAGGGAGATTGTGATCCTGCTGTATAGAGCACTGGTGAGACCACATTTGGAATACTGTGTTCAGTTCTCGAGACCTCACCTACAAAAAGATGTTGATAAAATTGAACGGGTCCAAAGATGGGCTACAAAAATGGTGGAAGGTCTTAACCATAAAACGTATCAGGAAAGTCTTAATGAACTCAATCTGTAGAGTCTGGAGGACAGAAAGGAAATGGGGGACATGATCGAAACATTTAAATGTTAAAGGGTTAGATAAGGTTCAGGAGGGAAGTGTTTTTAATAGGAAAGTGAACACATGAACAAGGGGGCACAATCTGATGTTACGTGGGGGAAAGACCAGAAGCAACGTGAGAAAATATTATTTTACTGAAAGAGTAGTAGATGCTTGGAACAAACTTCCAGCAGACATGCTCAGTAAATCCACAGTAACTGAATTTAAACATGCCTTGACTAGATGGACCCTGAGGTCTTTTTCTGCCGTCTATGTTTCTATGTTTCTATAATATACATGAAACCTCATTTCCACATCTATTTTATTCACTGAAGAGCATGTTGACTTATTCACATAAAGCCTTTTTTTTCTTTTTCCAAACTCTAGTTCTTCAACACTTACCCAGATATTACATCTCAGCACCACAAATTGGGGCAACCTCTTGATAGTAACCAAATGATATAAACATTCTAATTCTTTGGTGTCACTCAGTGGCTAATACATTGACAGTTTATAGGCATTTCAATTATGCTTTTCACTGATAGTACATCAACAGTGACCCCAGAATGCAATAGTTGTAGCTAAACAATGATATAAAAGATTCTGATTCTTCAGAACTGATTCTCCAGTTCTGATTTTTCAGATTAAGTATTTTTATTTATAGTATAGTATATGCATGCATACAGTTATTCAGTGCACCTTGGTTCTAGCTAAAATTATTGCCCAGAAACTATTTTTTTCTTTTTATTCTAGTATTGACAGTGAATTGACCACAATGAACTTGGCTGGAAGATACATTTTACTCTCCTTGAATAGAAAAACACAGATGTTGCATAAATCTGTTTGTTTGTTTGTTTGTTTGTTCGTTCCTTCCTTCCTTCATTCATTCATTCATTTATTAGATAGATAGATAGATAGATAGATAGATAGATAGATAGATAGATAGATAGATAGATAGATAGATAGATAGATAGATAGATTTGTATGCCGCCCCTCTCCGTAGACTCAGGGCGGCTCACAATACAATAAAACAGTTCATGACAAATCTAATTTACAATTTAAAATATTTTTAAAAACCCATTACAGTGATACCTCATCTTACAAACGCCTCGTCATACAAACTTTTCGAGATACAAACCCGAGGTTTAAGATTTTTTTACCTCTTCTTACAAACTATTTTCACCTTACAAACCCACTGCCGCCGCTGGGATGGCCCACCTCCAGACTTCCGTTGCCAGAGAAGCACCCGTTTTTGTGCTGCTGGGATTCCCCTGAGGCTCCCTTCCATGGGAAACCCCACCTCCGGACTTCCGTGTTTTTGTGCTGCTGGGATTCCCCTGAGGCTCCCTTCCATGGGAAACCCCACCTCCGGACTTCCATTGCCAGTGAAGTGCTCATTTTTGCGATGCTGAGATTCCCCTGCTGGGATTCCCCAGCAGCATCGCAAAAACACAGAAGTCCAGAGGTGGGGTTTCCTATGGAGGGGAGCCTCAGGGAAATCCCAGCAGCACAAAAACGGCCGCTTCAGCTGGCAAAAGGGGTGAATTTTGGGCTTGCACGCATTAATCGCTTTTCCATTGATTCCTATGGGAAACACTGTTTCATCTTCCAAACCTTCCAAACGCTGGGATTCATGCAGCAGAAGGCGGTCTCAGAGATATTCTGGCCCGATGCCATGAAGGGCTTTATAGGTCATAACCAACACTTTGAATTGTGACCGGAAACTGATCGGCAACCAATGCAAACTGCGGAGTGTTAGTGTAACATGGACATACCTGGGGAAGCCCATGACTGCTCTTGCAGCTGCATTCTGCATGATCTGAAGTTTCCGAACACTTTTCAAGGATAGCCCCATGTAGAGAGCGTTACAGTAGTTGAATCTTGAGGTGATGAAGGCATGAGTGACTGTGAGCAGTGAGTCCCAGTCCAAATACGGCCGCAACTGGTGCACCAGGCGAACCTGGGCAAACGCCCCCCTCGCCACAGCTGACAGATGGTTCTCTAATGTGAGCTATGGATCGAGGAGGACGCCCAAGTTGCGGACCCTCTCCGAGGGGGTCAATAATTCCCCCCCCCAGGGTAATGGACAGACAGATGGAATTGTCCTTGGGAGGCAAAACCCACAGCCACTCCGTCTTCTCTGGATTGAGTTTGAGTCTATTGACACCCATCCAGGCCCCAACAGCCTCCAGACACCGGCACATCACTTCCACTGCTTCGTTGATTGGACATGGGGTGGAGATGTAAAGCTGGGTATCATCAGGTTTTCCTCTATGAATGCTGTAATGTAAAATTTGTATTTATATAATACCTACATAGACAACTAAAAGCCATGTGCACAATATTTATATACTGAGTTTTTACAGTATTTCTGCAAGTAAATATCTATTGGGTAAATATTCTGTAGTATTTCAAGAGAGAAAAACCTACTATCCTGAAAATGTGATTTTCATCTTAAGTCTTGACACAGTATAATTTTAGCTACTACAGTAAAGGTGTTTATCAAATTTCATTATGCCTTGAAGTTTCGTAATAGTCTAATCATGTTTCCACAGTCTCTGGAGAGTTACTTTTTCTATCATAAGATCACATTTGAATAAAATGAGATTCTGTCATATTTCTACAGACCACATCCAAGTTGAAAAAATAATCACAATATCCAGTCACGTCATAATACTGTATTTTAAAACAACTGTCCAAGTTGCTCAGTGCTCACCAAGGTGCAAAATGCTTATAAAAAATTATCAAAACCAGATAGGCAGCACAAATGAAACCAATATACTGTATATTGCTGTTGTGGGGAAAATAGAAAGAGGAAATATTAGATATATTCTCCACCTGGAAAAATAATACAGGATAATAAATTAAAAAATCCTTGTGGTTCCTGTTTCTTGAGCCAGCCAGCTAGAAGGCCTGACATTTGTTTCCTAGCAATACTAATTAAAAAAAAGATTCCTCCAAGAGACTGTAAGTGATGGAAAACTCTTTCAGCTAATCTTGATGTGAGCAAATTAGAATATAACTCTGAGAGGCTTAACCATCTTATGTAAATTATTATTATTATTATTATTTATTGGATTTGTATGCCACCCCTCTCTG
Organism: Erythrolamprus reginae; assembly: GCF_031021105.1. Lineage (NCBI taxonomy): Eukaryota > Metazoa > Chordata > Lepidosauria > Squamata > Dipsadidae > Erythrolamprus > Erythrolamprus reginae. Next base: position 77,775,181 of record NC_091952.1, read on the forward strand.
CAGACTCGGGGCAGCTAACAACAATGATAAAAAAACAACATGTAACAATCCAATTTAATAAAACAACTAAAAACCCTTATTATAATAACCAAACATACACACAAACATACCATACATAACTTGTAATGGCCTAGGGGGAAGGAATATCCTAACTCCCCCATGCCTGGCGACAAAGGTGGGTTTGAGTAATTTGTGAAAGACAAGGAGGGTGGGGCCGTTCTAATCTCTGCGGGGAGTTGATTCCAGAGGGCCGGGGCCGCCACAGAAAAGGCTCTTCCCCTGGGGCCCACCAAACGACACTGTTTGGTCGATGGGACCCAGAGAAGGCCAACTCTGTGGGACCTTATAGGCCGCTGGGATTCGTGCGGTAGAAGGTGGTTCCGGATGTATTCTGGCCCAATGCCATATAGGGCTTTAAAGGTCATTACCAACACTTTGAATTGTGACTGGAAACCGATCGGCAGCCAGTGCAGGCCGAGAGTGTTGCAGAAACGTGGATGAATCTAGGAAGCCCCATGATGGCTCTCGCGGCCGCATTCTGCACGATCTGAAGTTTCCGAACACTTTTCAAAGGTAGCCTTATGTAGAGAGCGTTGCAGTAATTGAACCTCGAGGTGATGAGGGCATGAGTGACTGTGAGCAATGACTCCCTGTCCAAATAGGGCCGCAACTGGTGCACCAGGCGAACCTGGGCAAAATATTGAGGGTGTAGACACACTGCTCTTGCTTATTCTTCAAATGCTATCTGCTGGCACTATCCCAAAACATAATGAGCCACTTGTTTCAAATTAAGACCAGGGGTGGGTTCTATTTACATTCTCCACTGGTTTACATCACAACAGAAGTACATGTTTTGCAGGTCCCTTCCCAGAAATTATTATCTGGGCATGCTCAGTACTAGGATTCCGCATGCAAACTAGGCAAGGAACACGGAAAACAGCTGCGGACATGCAATTTAATCTATTGCTTCTGATCAGCTGGGCTTTGGAAGCAGAGATAAAGGTCAGTATAACCCAGGGGTTGGCATGCTGTCCCACTTTCATGGAGACAGAGAACTGGTTCACTCTGGGCTTGGAGTAAGAGCTACCAGTTCTAAAGAACCAATCCGAACCAACAGCAATCCACCACTGATTAAGGCCCAGTCAGTAAAACAGAGATACAGTGGTATCTCTACTTACGAACTTAATTTGTTCCGCGACCAGGTTCTTAAGTAGAAAAGTTTGTAAGAAGAAGCAATTTTTCCCATAGGAATCAATGTAAAAGCAAATAATGTGTGCGACTGGGGAAACCACAGGGCGGGTGGAAGCCCTGTTTCCTCCCAGGAGATTCCTAGAGAGGCCCTATGGAGGCTTCTCTCTGCCTTTTCCAGCCCTGTTTCCTCCCAGGAGATTCCTAGAGAGGCCCCATGGAAACTTCTCCTTGCCTTTTCCGGTTACAGTTTCGGAGGCTCGGGTTTGTAAGTGGAAAATGGTTCTTGAGAAGAGGCAAAAAAAACCTTGAACACCCGGTTCTTATCTAGAAAAGTTCGTAACTAGAGGCGTTTGTAGGTAGAGGTACCACTGTATCTAGCAACTAATTAGTTACAGAAAGAGTAAGGAAAGTAAAACAAAAGATGTACTTTAAAAAATGATAAATGGTTCTATTTTTAATGCAGTCATAAGAATTAACTAGAGACATAATAGCTGGATCATTTTTCTCAATAAATAAAAGAATAATAAATGAAAGAATGTTTTTTATTTGTTTGTGTGAATTTCTTTCTCTTCTTGTTTGGAGAAGATCCTGGATTTTGGTTATATTTCTACAGACATTTTGGAAATTGAGAAGGGTTCTCAAACTTTTCAATGGCACTATATAATGGCATTGCTTCTCCTGCCTGTTAACCTAATTTGAACTGGCCTAATGTAATGCCTGGACATAGTCTATCTGCAATGCAAGCCTTAGCCTTTAGAGGGGAGACATTCACAACAATCCAATGGTTGGATGTGAATCATAGTTTCATTTTCAACAAATTGGCAGACGGTCAAGAGGAAAACAAGTGCAGGGAAGATTGCTTTAAGACAGTGTTTCCCAACCTTTTTGGAGCCGCGGCACATTTTTCATATTTTCAAAATCCTGGGGAACATTGGGGGGGGGGCCCCTAAAAAAAGTTTGGACAAAAAAAAATCTCTTCCTCCCTTTCACTCTATTTCTCTCTCCCTCCCTCTTTCTCTCTCTTCCTTCCTTTCTCTCTCCATCCCTCTTTCTTTCTCTCTTCCTTCCTTCCTCTCTTTCTGTCTCCTCCTTCCTCTCTCATCTCTTTCCTTCCTCTCCCTCCCTTTCTCTCTTTCTTTTCTCTCCCTTTCTGTCTATCCTTTCTATCTCTCACCCCTTCTCCCTCTTTCATTCCCTTTCTCTCCCTCCCTTTCTCTCTCATTCCTTTCTCTCCCTCTTTCCTTCCTATCTCTCTTTCTTTTTCTCCCTCCTTCATATCTTCTTTCTCTCCCCCTTCCTCCCTCTTTCCCTTTTCCCCCTCCCTTTCTCTTCCTTTTTCTCTATCCTTTCTACTTCTTACTCTTTCTTTCTTTCCCTCCCTCCTTCATTCAATTTTCTCTCCCTCCCTTCCTCCCTCTTTCCTTTCTCTCCCTCCCTTTCTCTTCCTTTTTCTCTATCCTTTCTACTTCTTACTCTTTCTTTCTCTCCCTCCTTCATTCAATTTTCTCTCCCCCCTTCCTCCCTCTTTCCTTTCTCTCCCTCCCTTTCTCTTCCTTTTTCTCTATCCTTTCTACTTCTTACTCTTTCTTTCTCTCCCTCCTTCATTCAATTTTCTCTCCCACCTTCCTCCCTCTTTCCTTTCTCCCCCTCTTTCTCTTCCTTTATCTCTATCCTTTCTACTTCTTACTCTTTCTTTCTCTCCCTCCTTCATTCAATTTTCTCTCCCTCCCTTACTCTCTCTTTCCTTTCTCTCCCTCCCTTGTTCTCCCCTGGGGCTGCCTGTGCCTGCCCTGCACCACCCAACACGGACGGACAGCCCCTGGTCGTCGGTTCGTCGCCCCCCACCCCCCCACGGAGGGAGATCGGGCTGGCGGGGGGCGGCGAATCCACCTCCCCAACCGCGCGGAGGGAAATCCGGTAGGCGGGCGGGTGGCCGCGGCTCCCTGCACGCCCCTGGAAAAGCCTACAGGGCCACCTACAGGTAACCGCTTTAGCCGCCCCCCGCCATCTCCCCGCGACTGCCTGCGCCGCTGCAGCCGCGCCCCCCCCCGCTCCCACCGCCAGTGCCCTCCCGCCGGGCCCCAAAGGACACTTGCCGATGACGACAGGGAAGCTTCAGCTGGGCGGGCGCTGCCGTGCCGGTGCCTCCGACCTCCCGGTTCCTGCTCGATGCCATGGCCCAGCTGAAGCTTCCCTGTCGCCTGGGCGGGGCGCTGCGGTGCCTCTGAACTCTCCGCTCCTGCCCGATGCCGCGGTTTCTGGCGCTCTCCTGCGCACCCCTGGAAAAGCCTACAGGGAACGGTGCCCGGGGCCGCTTTAGCCGCCCCCCCCGCCATCTCCCCGCGACTGCCTGCGCGAAGAATGGAGCTCTCCTTCCTGCCTTCCTTCTTTGGGGCCCAGCAGGAGAGCGCCAGAAACCGCGGCATCGGGCAGGAGCGGAGAGTTCAGAGGCACCGCAGCGCCCCGCCCAGGCGGCACACCTGGCGATGTCTCGCGGCACACCGGTTGGGAAACGCTGCTTTAAGAATCACAGAAACACTTCAATTTTGCCAAGCAATTCTAAGCATTTCTCCAACACTAGCCAATTGTTCACCATAAAGGTAAACAAAAAGAAATCAATAAGCATTTATAAGAGAAATTCAGAGTGAGAAACATCCAAATTTATTGTTTCATGTCCCCTCCACCCCGCCTTGCTGAATTAGGAGATATTTTATTTTATTTTATTTATTTTATTTATTTGATTTTCATGCCGCCCTTCTCCTTAGACTCAGGGCGGCTTACAACATGTTAGCAATATCAGTTTTTAACAGAGCCAGCATATTGCCCCCGCAATCTGGGTCCACATTTTACCCACCTCGGAAGGATGGAAGGCTGAGTCAACCTTGAGCCAGTGGTGAGATTTGAACCACTCACCTACAGATTTAGCAGTCAGCTTTAGTGGCCTGCAATACTGCACAATAACCACTGCACCACTCTTTAAAACAAACCTGTCCCCAAAATAGAGTAAAGTAACAATGTTAGAATCTTGGGTAGAGATTTTCACAGTGTTTCTTTTAAAAAAAAAAATCAAAGTCTTCTAGCTTTTCATTGCCCTAAACTGAAACTCTGGAAGTAATGCTTATTAATTCCTGACCCAATTCCTTTCCTAACAAACAAAAGGTAAGCAGACAAATAACTATGTAAAGCCACTATCTTCAACAGACAATGCACATGAGGATGCGTCATTCTGTAACTGAGACACATACTACTGTGTTGCAGTGGCCACTCCAGAGGTTGGTGGGTCAGAACTGTTTATGTCCCACTGTTTGTCCTGACTCTTTAACTGGTCTTCTGCTAAAGTGTCAATGCTAGTGCAGCTGGCTTTGTATGAGCAGCAAAAATGTTTTATTTGGTTTTGAGCATAAGAATTAATAATCAGGATTTTCAGAGGCTTTCTCAATCTGATGTCTGGTTACCAGGGAGTAACTGCTACTGATAGTAAAGAGCCATACTAAATAATGCGTAAGACCAAGCTGGAAAGAACATTTACCTTTAAAGTCACTGAAAACAATTCCATTCAATGATAACATACTTACGGTACAGTTCTACCTGTGAGAAGGGAATTAATGACATTGTTAAAATATCACATCTGAAGAATACCAGATCAGAACTAACTTTGATTTTCATAGCCAAGAGGAGCAAATTACTAGTAGTTAACAGAACAAGAGATTGGAAACACTTGAAGGAACTTGAAAATGCCAAAATATATTTTGGTGGTGGTGGGGGGGGGGATTATAAGAGATTTCTTGCCAGATCATAAAAGAATCCTGCTCAATTCCCCATTTTAACATTTACCTATACAGTGAAAGACTACCAACACAATTCATAAATGTAATCATTTGCAGACCTGGTAGGCACTCTTAGTTGACATAAATGAAAGATTTATTGTTGGGATGATGAAACAAAGAGCAAGTTGTGCAAACTTTACTGAGTTGGATTATGAAAACATGCCTTTTCCATTTCCCATTTTTAACTGCTTTGGATGCAGCATATTGCCCCCACAATTTGGGTGCAGTTTCAAAATAAAGGCCAAGACAAATTATACAGAAAAACAAGTTGCGTGTTATCTGAGCACAGGAGTCTCTTTGTATACCAGTTATCTCATACTCAAACAACAAAACAAATGAAAAATTCACGCTGTTTCCTAAATAGATCTAACTCAAAATGTGCAGCACAACTCTTTTCTGCAACTAGCATAAAGGATCACATTAATTTTTGATTTCACAAAGACAAATTCTTTCCAAATATGCCTGTTTATAATTCCAAATTCAATAGAAATTCATTATCACTTTATATCACTATGACAATAAAATGCATTTATATAATCAGTTTCTTTAATTTACTACTTCCAAACCTCTGATTTATAATTCTTCATTGATCAAAGTACTGTCTGTCTGCCTGTCTCTCTCCCCCTCCCCATCCCTCCCTCCATCCATCCATCCATCCATCCATCCATCCATCCATCCATCTATCTATCTATCTATCTATCTATCTATAATTCTCTGCCTTACAAAGCAAAGGCTGCAAGTTCAAATACCAGTGATAGGGTATGGCTAGCTGGTGAGGCAAGAACAAGGCCGAAATAGATCTATTCTAGTCTCCCTTTAATTTTCAAATTCAGCAAAAACATGTATCATACACACACACACATTCATAAAATGTAATATAAGTACAGTAATACACTTATACCATTAGAAAACAATTTTGTACTGGGTTTTCCTAAAGAGAAACTCAAAAGAAGAGAAACTGAATTATAGTCTTCCCTCTTCCTACTACCACCCAGCATTTTATTTATTATTCATTATGGCCAAGAGACCCAACATTTGAAGTATTAGAATTTTTTGGATGTATCCATAAGAAAATTGCATTGTGTGTGATTACAGACACTATACCTCATACAAAGAAAAATAGAAAATACAAAAATTATAAAGGAAATGTTGTTGAATGTCCCCGGGGAGGTGTCAAGCAAAATTATGAATAAGAGAAAGTCACATCTGGCAACTGTAGTGTGGTTTTAGTGTGGTCTACAAAACTGATTGTTCTTCAACATTTCATTGAAAAATACATAGATGAAAGAAAAAATTCTACATTTGTTGATTTATAAAGAATAATAATTAGACTGCTTTGTTAATGGTTCAACTCTGAATAGAGAAGATGACCAGCTTATATAATATCTCCTTAATTATTTAATGTATTTATGCATAAACATATATGGAATGCTTGTGGCACTTTCAGAGAAGTCCTGGTTTGATTGGGAATGTGCATATACTTTTGCAATCAGATAATAATATATTTTGACTGAGATCCTGGAATGATATGGAGCAGATACTAATTGATTACTTGAGAATGCACCCAATAGATCAACTGGCTATTATTACAGATGCTCCTCCAATAAGTGCCACTGGCTTTTTTTCAGGCATATGCTGCTTGCCCTACAAGAGGTACATGTAAAACAACATTGGTATAGTTGTTGTCAGATAGATGTTGCACGCAGATGGTTAAAGTAACCAATTCCTGTAGGTGGAAGATGCCACTTGCTATGATGCTTGAATGTGGCCTGTGTCCTACAGGGCAAAGCTAGACAAGATGATAAACATCGTTAACATCTATGGCCCTTGGGGGAAAAAACCAAACCATTCATAGCTTGTTGCCAGGACCGCCGTGCACAGGAAAACCAGCTTCTACTTTTCTTTCCTACCATGTTTCTGACAAAAAAGAGCTCTCCTCACATTTGGATTTAGTCCTAGAATGTTTGCTACATGTCTTGCTGTCTTAAAAAATACTCCCATATACTGCACTTATTTTTTGTCATTCTTCCCACCATGTCACTTAACTTTGGTCTTCAGAAAACAACACCACTTCAGATAGCATTAGCATTTAGACTTATATACCGCTTCATAGTGCTTATACAGCCCTCTCTAAGCGTTTTACAGAATCAGCATATTGCCCCCAACAATCTGGGTCCTCATTTTACCCACCATGGAAGGATGGAAGGCTGAGTCAACCTTGAGCTGGTGGTGAGATTTGAACTGCTGAACTACAGCTAGCAGTTAACTGAAGTAGCCTGCAATGCTGCACTCTAACTACTACACCACCCCGGATTATTAACACCTGCCAAAAAGTTGCAGTGAGAACTGAAGCAATCCCTTTAAATATTTCTTAAGATTTTACGAATCTCATCCCTATGAGTGTATCAGGAAGGAGAAGTTATTCTGTACATACATTTGGACTAAAAAGAAAGCATGAAGGGACAGTCCACAAGTACAGGTAGTACTAGATTTATGACCATAATCAGGATCAAAAATTCTTTGCTTGTTGAAAGCTGGCTGGGAAGGTTTCAAACCCACGATCTCCAGACACCGCCACCTTTGTAAATACATTATTATTATTATTATTATTATTATTATTATTATTATTATTATTATTATTATTATTTAGATTTGTATGCCGTCCCTCTCCGTAGACTTGGGACGGCTCACAACAATAACAAGAACAATGTAAAAAACAAATCTAATAATTTAAAAAACACTAAAAACCCCATTATTAAAAGCAAACACACACACAAACATTCCATGTATAAACTGTATAGGGCCGGGGGAGATGTGTCAGTTCCCCCATGCCTGACGACAAAGATGGGTCTTAAGAGCTTTACGAAAGGCAAGGAGGGTGGGGGCAACTCTGATATCTGGGGGGAGTTGGTTCCAAAGGGTCGGGGCCGCCACAGAGAAGGCTCTTCCCCTGGGTCCCGCCAAATGACATTGTTTAGTTGACGGGACCCGGAGAAGGCCAACTCTGTGGGACCTAACTGGTCGCTGGGATTCGTGCGGCAGAAGGCGGTCCCGGAGATATTCTGGTCCGGTGCCATGAAGGGCTTTATAGGTCATAACCAACACTTTGAATTGTGACCAGAAACTGATCGGCAACCAATGCAGACTGCGGAGTGTTGGTGTGACATGGGCATATTTTGGGAATCCCATGACTGCTCTCGCAGCTGCATTCTGCACAATCTGAAGTTTCCAAACACTTTTCAAAGGTAGCCCCATGTAGAGAGCATTACAGTAGTCGAGCCTCGAGGTGATGAGGGCATGAGTGACTGTGAGCAGTGACTCCCGGTCCAAATACATGCTAATTGCCAAGGGCCCAAATTTTGATCATGTGGCTGTGGGATGCTACAAAAGTTGCAAGTGTGAGGACCACTCGTAAGTCAACTTTTCCAGTATTTGGCAGTTCGAATCTCACCAGGCTCCAGATTGACTGAGCCTTTATCCTTCTAAAGTCAGCAAAATGAAGACCCCGACTGTGGGGGCCACTATGCTGACTCTGTAAACCACTTAGTGAGGGATGTAAAGCACTGTGAAGCAGTATATGTCTATAAATCTAACTGCTATTGCTACTGCTGTAACTTGAAACAATCACTAAAGGAATCATGGACTACCTGTATATAAAAACAACTTGTTCAGATATCTTTATTTCCTCTTTCTTCCAGCAAAGATCGCTTATCATCAAAACCATTTCAATACTAAAGTCAGCCTGAAATGGCTCAAGACAACCCTCTTATATTGTCTTTACATGCCAAACTCTTTTTATTATTTGTCTTGGATCTTAAATAAATCAAGGAACTCAACAAGCTCAAAATCTGTGAAAATATGTTCAGGAACCATCCAGTTAAAGAAATGGAATAATCTCCACTTTCCCTACAATAACTAATAGATGATCACAGATAGTCCTCCACTTATGACTGTAATAGAGTGCCAAATTTACATTTTAAGTCATGATTGTTTTAAATCAAGGCACCCACATAACTAACATGATGTTAAGACTTTTTTTTACAATCGTTAAGAACATAAGAAGAGCCATGCTGAATCAGACCAAAGCCCATCGAGTCCAGCATTCTGTGTCACACAGTGGCCCATCAATTGTACATGGGAATCTTGAGCAGAAAGAGAAAGAAAGAGCAGAAAGAGAAGGCAAAACCCTCCCTTTCCCTTGACACCCAACAAGGGAATCCTGCCTGCCTCAAGCAACATAGAGGCGGCACATGGACATCCGGTTCAGCAAGTGCCATATCATATGGCTGGGGAATTCTGGGAGTTGAAGTCCAGATCTCTTCAAGTTGCCAAGGTTGGGAAACACTGGTCTATTCCTTCAAATGTTTTCATGTGGATATGAGAAGTAACTAAACATGTTATTTACTATCCAAAAAGTTTCTTTTTGCATCATACTATTCACCTATTTGATGTAAAAATTGAATTTAATGAGGATTATAAATTGTTACTTAAATAGTAATTTGATGACTGTTAACTAGTTCAGTACAATTTATTCTTTGGCTTAAAGTCCAGCACACTCACATATGCGTACATACTTATTTTAAATGAAATAACTTAATTACACTCACAAGCAAGAACTTAACCACTTTTGTATAGTATCAGCTTCATTCATCATTATTATGCAAAACAATGGTAGGACAAAAAGTAAGGTTTTTTTAAAAAAACTTGAAAACATTTAAGTGATCTCATTTTTGTTCTCAGACAATCAAAATTCCTATAGTCTGGGACATCAAATATAAAAAAGCATCAAATTAATCTTTCAAAAGTTCAGGTTTTAAAGGCATTGCATCATTATTTTTGTTAGCTATCTTTCTGATTATAATGCAGATGAGCACCAAATTTAATAAAACTAAAATAACACAAGCTATATATGAAGCATAACAGGATATTGCAAAGAGATTAGGTAGTTTCCTTCAGACTACTTACACAGCTCAAAGAATAAAGACGGAAGGAACAAAAGCAAAGCATAACATAACCCAACATAAATGAAAGGACACAATGTTGAAAAAAGAATATCTCCATTATATATTTTAACTGAAAATTAAAAAATATAAACTTTGGCAACAAATCCAGGGAACCCAAAAATATCAATAATGCCTTTATGACGATTTGCGTTCCATTTTTCCCACTTTGTTGCTGAGAAGGGAACATACTGGCTAAATTTAAACCAGCTGTAATGATGAGTATTACAGTTGGACTGAAGAGGAAGCTTACCTCATGAAAATACATTGTGGAAACTGCTGTTGGAAGATAATAAAAGGATTAAGTGCCATTTTAGTGGACCATTTACTTTTCAATCAAAATGTCTCATGAATTTCCTGTTCTCAAGTAGCCTGAATTCCAAAATTCCTTTGTCTATTACAGTGCATAGTAGCAAAGACTGTCATAAGAAATTAATAATTTTACACAGAAGGGGGCTTTTATATATGCAGACAGCAAGCTACTTATTGCCAGCTTCTCTTGAATCTGTTCAACACATATTTAACCAACAAATGATGTTGATCAGACTGGAAAAATACCCAATTTCATATAAAGCAATAATGTTGTTTCAAAAGCCACTGGAAACAATTGGGAAAGGGAGCATCTTCCAAGAAAAATTATGAGAGTATTTAATTTAGACTTTCTAAAAACAAGAGTCATATTTTTAATTGAAAATTGACATTTGCAAAATGATTATTCTTTAAATTTGAGGTGCACAAAAACATGAGTAAACCACAATTACACTGCTAATTAACTCCTAACCAACACTAATTTTGAAGGAGTTTGTCCAATGCTTCCTTAGTTTAAGAATTAAGATTTTTAAAGTATTTTTTAATTAAGCTAATATTTAAAGAAAATTCATTTTGATCATTTACAACTGTGGTTTATTTTGAGACTGGACTGCAAAAAAACCTTTAATTATTTTAAATATTTAACTTCTTTCCTTTTTAAAACTAAACATATTTTAATAGTTTTACCTGTAGTTCTTCTAGTCATTAAAAAAAACAAGACACTAAGCATTTATTTTGTAATACTACATAAAAACTCAATTCTGAACGGACAAAATACCCATTCAAATATACTGAATTGACCACAGTACTGACAATTGTTTGTTTATACTGAAGAGTATACTTGAAGTAGCCTAATATCTAGACCCATAGACTAATACGCTATTTATAAGCGTCTACAGTCCAATTTACATTTATAAATTCTTCTAGTATTACCCATTAGATGAGGTCAACATAATAATATAAAGATTTGTGTGTCATAATTGAATAGAAAGGTAACATTAAAAATTGCCACATGTACCAAACGTACACGTACAGCATGTTTTCTGTTATTGAATAATTCCATAGTTCTATTCCACTTTCACCAAAGTTTCGCCTGAAATTATATTTTTAAAAGAGAGAGGACTGTTTTCATATACCTTTTAAAAGCAACCTCCAATGTGACTACACACACACACACACACACACACAAACAAACTGTTGAATAATCCAAGTATTTCCATAGTTTCAGATTTCTATTTTTTTTCTAATACAGCACAATTATCTCAAGACACAATGAAGCTGGAAATTTCAATATATGTCTGATTCTCCTCCCGTCTCTACATAAACTATTTGTGTTGCTTAGTGTTAGTGACAATTCTTGCAATCTTAATGTTTTTCCAAATGCAATAACAACATCTACTGCCGTGGAAAATTATGTGTACTACTTTATTATGCTTGGATTCTTGTCATGAGTATATAAGCCACATAATTTACCAGTATGAGGTCAATGGAAAGATTTAAAGGATGTTATACACATAAAACAGTTTAGGATGGCAAGGATAAGAAATAAGCAAAATACCTGTTGTTTTAAACTTCTGAAAATATAGTGTTAAGTATATTGGGCATTGTATTATGTAATAAATTATATAGGAATATTTAGAGTAGAAAAATAGATACATACTAATATACAAAGAGCACACAGTGTATAAAAACAAAGTACATGTGTAATGAGGCATTATGAGCTATTCCATGAGTAGAAGAAACCACATACAGTACTTTGTTTAATTATTTCATTTTCTAATATGATCATCTGCATAATGAAACAGTAATATGAGCAAATAAGGCTGCCAGGAACGTATTCTCATCAGTTAAAACTATCTCGATATTATTTCTAACCGTAAAACTTTGCTTCTTAGGAACAGCATTTGGGAAAAACAACCATAAACCCCTTCAATATAAAGTACATCTTAGTTTGAAAAGAATAACTCTCACTTCAAATCTGACCAGTATTGTATTTAGAGGATATTTGTTTTTCCAAAACACACTCAACCACAATCCTATGAATAAACACCAATTCTTCAAAGTGATCTTTCTTGATGACATTTAATGCAGTTATTCCTTTGTAAACAAAGCAATTTGGTTAGCAAACAAACATTCTGTATTTCACAACTGAGTTTGGAAGCTTGGTTCAATCTTGCTTTGTGGTTACCTACTTTATTAAGTGTTTCATATTATTGCCACTGAACTGCAAATAATTAGTTTTTATTTTAATTTACCACATAACTAATAATTCAATCAGAGACAATGCTTCTTTCAACATGTTGGTATTATGCTGTAGCTTAGATCTGTCTGATCAGAGAAAAACAGCTATAATAGCTCTCTTCTGAAAACTGTTTTTTAATATATATTAAATGAAAGCCATCCTGAAAGTTATATTAGATGCTCAATTTTAGTCATTAATAATAATTACTAGGATTGTCTTTCTTTTTGCCATCTATCCTTTCAAAAGCTTCGGCTCAGTGGGATATTGTTCAAAAGCAAACTGGGGGGAAAATGCATTAAAATGTCCTCCATGTTTCTTGATTTAAAATATCACCCAAGGCACATTGACTCTCCACTATGTTTAACTCTTCCAAACTGTTAATTTTTCAGTGGACTTTTCAAATATAAACCGTTTGTATTTAAAAGCTAAATCTGTTGCAGTGGGCAACAAAATACAACAAGACAATATTTATATTATTTCCTCTCCAAAAACCAAAGTGAAGCATCACTATAGAGTAATAGCATAATTCTGATAAAAATATTGTGTAATAAAAGAGCAGCAGGTTTTTAACAGATAGGATACTAACATTCATATACAGATTACATAAAATCCTTTAATTCCTATTGGAAGAATATTTTCAAAGGCAAAAAAGGGAGAGGAGCAATCCCAGTGTATTTCCAGGCAAATAAATACTTTCCAGACTTACCATGCACTTGTTTGGTTTTTCTCCCGAATGAACTCTCATGTGGATTAGCAACTTGTAACGAGCATTAAAAGGTTTATACCGGCGAACACAGCCTGTCCAGAAGCAAGTGAAGTCCTCTCCTTTCCTTTGATCAATATGAGTCTTCTCTATGTGCCGAACCAATTCATCTTGCTGATCATAGACAGCACTACAATCAATCCATCGACAGATCTGCTTACCGCTGCTGGCCTCCCGCTCATCACTTTCACTTATCTGAAGAGGCTTTGGAGACATAGAGGCCTGTAAATGCGTCAGTGCCCCTTGAATGTGGTTTTGCTGCTCGTGTAGATGATAAGGTGGTGGCAGCTCTTGGTGATGCTGAAAAAGACTGGAGGCAGAAGTAAACTCATCAAGTGGTTCCTGTTTTAAGAAATTCAACTTCTGTTTGCTGTGTAAAATATCTGGCTGAGGAGCAGAAGCAGTATTCATTATAAGGCAGAAGCTTGCATTCTCTCCTGTGTGCTGCATTGGGGAATGGTCACAGTCCCCTCGGATAGTTTCAGTGGAAACGGGAACAAGGCATACTGAAGGGGAAGGAATATGGCAGTGGTTCCCAGATTGCGAGCAGGACTGGGGGCGAGAGGGTTTCTGAGCACTATGAAGAGTGATCTCTCTAGGGGAAGAGGAAACACCAGCTGAATTAGTCCACAGTCCATTCACACAGGTAACCAGCGAGGTCTGGGATGTGCGGATGATAGTTGTAATATCAATCCCATCGGCAGAAGATGGCACCACAGAGATACATCTCTTCTTCAAATTGCTGGCCTGTTGTCGACTTGAATGGTGAGGGCTGCTGAGTGACAAGGAGCCCAGGGAGGGGCTATGTTCATTATTAAACAATTGCGATGAAAGTGAATTGGTAAGGCTATTGTGGTCAATTTCAAGATGAAGGCCGCCTGAGCCTTTCAGTTCCATTCCATCAGTAATCCTTCTGTGTGCAGAAACCTCAGATAGGCCCTTATAATCACCCAAGCACTCCTGTTTTATTTGCTGAGTAGTGTGACTTCCATTCATGCACGAAGTTGTAGAATCTGCCGAGTCTTGGAATTGGAGAGGCCTGCAACACAGTTTCATGGATCATCACTAACATGCTGAGAATTTAGCATTTCCATGCAAGGTGCAACATCAATTAAGTTTCTAAGAAAGGATTGGTCTGAATTCTTGTGTATGCTATCTCTCTATTGCACTTTCTCCATTTGAACGTTTTTGAATACAGTACTGCCTCACTGGCAATTTAAAAGAGTGCTATTTCTGGGAAGGTATGAGCAAACTCCACTCATACTAACTAAAGTACCACTACAGGAGTTTGCAAAATGCTTATATTTAATGCAAGCTATGGATTCAACAGATAACCTAGGCAAAACAGAGAGTATTACAGTAGTTATTTTCAAATCTTTCCAATAGTACAATTTAGTTCAACTCAAGCAGAAATATCAATAATGTTACATTTATTTTAGGGCTTTGGAATCACCTTATACGATTAACCAATTTATTAGCTGTTTAGTAAAGCTCTAAAATTATTGCTGCTCACATCATCAGATTATGCAGTGGCTAAACTGGTATAAAGATTCAAACTGTAATGAGAGCAAGAAGTCAAAACAGTTATTAAGATGCAGGTTGGATATAAAAACAGATTAAAAGTACTGTATCTTAATCAACTGATAATTATAATATGTTAAAAACTTTGTGCTTGTTGAGATCTTCTGAAATTGTCTCTATTTACTATTCTAAAAGAGCAGCTCTTTATTTCCCCAATCAATGACTTGTAGTCAATTTCATGAAATTAAGATAATTTATTTAATAAGCTTTCCTGAAGTACAAATAGCATTCTGAAATAGGTTGCACAATTCTTAACTACAAGTTTTGATTTGAAGATATATCCATGAATAAGTTCTGTTTCTCTCTCTCTTTCTCCCTCCCACCCTCCCCACCTTCCTCTCCCCCCTCTCCCACTCTCTGGGACAATTTCCAATATGATCACTCTAATAAATCCTACAAATTCAAAACATTATGTTAAAAAGATTTAGATTTAATATTTTATTATTACAATCACTTAAATAAATACCTTTTAGTTAATCACTCTATCCCTCTATAGCTGTTCCATATATTCTTGATATAGAGCTCTAAAATATTAATTTCATAATTCCCTTAGTTCAAATTCATCTCAAATCTTGTCACTACTTTTCCCTTAAATTTATTTGATAACTTCTAAAACCAATTTATATCTATTGATATTGTTCTGTATTTGAATAATTTTTGATAATTTAGTCATCCCCTGATCTCCACGACTATATTCTCTGCATCTTTTTTCTCTATGCTATTATTACACAATAATATGCAGCAATTATTCTCTTATATGCATTTTGTCATCCACAGTTTTTTTCACTTCATTATTCTACTAAGCCTCCTTTTTCAGACTAACCATACCCTTCTGTGATATTCCATTTCACTCTATGAAACTCATCCTGCAAATAATAGGGCTATGCAAATCCTTCAAGATAATTTTTAGAATCCACAAGAGTCTGAATAGGCCACCTCTTTTAAATGGCTAACACATCTACATTTATTTGTTTATTTTTAAGGCTTGATTGCTATTCCTGGTTCAGTGGATAAATACTCTACTTTGCATATCATTTTTACAGCAGAGCAAATGACATATGCTCCTGGAGATAGCTAGGAACATTTTTCAAAGCAAAAAATATATACCACTATATATTTTATAATTAAATATATTAATAATTAAATTTTTAAATATGTTCTGAAACACCTCTTTCAAGGGATTTACACAGCCATAATAAGTAACACAGCAACAGAAAGGCCCTCCTTGCCTTTCGTAAGCTCCTTAAAACCCACCTCTGTCGTCAGGCATGGGGGAATTGAAATTTTCCTTTCCCCCTAGGCTTATAGAATTTATACATGGTACGCTTGTATGTATGATTGGTTCTTTAAATTGGGTTTTTTTAGATTATTTTTAATATTAGATTTGTTTACATTGTCTTTTTATTGTTGTTAGCCGCCCCGAGTCTTCGGAGAGGGGCGGCATACAAGTCTAATTAATAATAATAATAATAATAATAATAATAATAATAATAATGTCCTTCCAACTTTTTTCCCCGCAGCCAATAAAAAAGCACTAATCAAAGTACTGTTTTTCCAGGAGAATATTAGGACGAACTACTAGTTTGATAATAACCCTTCAGATATGAGTTCAATGAAGCTTACTCCCATGTAAGGAGGCAGTAGCTTCTACATCTGAAACAGTTTCTTTAAAAAGATAAATATTCTCCCACTTACATTTCCTCCCTTCTGAACACAGCTTTATAATAGCTTCAGGAAGAACAAATACATAATTTGTGCTTATGCTACAGGCCAAACCTGGATAGACTCACTCACAAATCTACCCATTCTGGTACTAGACAGTAGACACTGATCAAATATGTAAGAAACTGCCAAAGTCTTAGATGAAAACACATCAGACAGCCCTAAATTTTTACTGACAGGCAACTGGCTAAAGCTGTTAATTTACCACTGTGAGGTAGCCTCTGTGAAAAGACATGGTTCTACCAGTAGGAAGAAGATGAAT